>NC_060281.1:30022912-30301302 GCF_021613505.1 Equus quagga
TGCAGCAGGGCGCTGAGGACGGGTGCCCGACCCGCGCCCGGGCCTGCGGGCGACGCGAGCGGGCGCAGCGGGCGCGGCGCGGGCCCGGCCCGAGGCGGGGCGGCGGCTGGAGCGCTGCCTGTCCCGGCTCCTGTTCTGGGCCAGCCTGGGGCTGCTGCTCGTCTTCCTGGGCATCCTCTGGGTGAAGATGGGCAAGCCCTCGGCGCCGCAGGAGGCGGAGGACAACAGTACGTCCCGGGCCGGCGCAGGGGAGGGCCCCGGGCGCGCGCGTGTCCGCCACCACGACCACCCGTCCTCAGCGCCCTGCTGCACGCTCCCGGGCCTGGGCAGCCGCCTCTTCCCTCCGGACTAGGACTTTCCCTCCTCCAGCTGTGGGAGGAGAGGGCGGAATTCCTGCACCTGCAATAATTTCTGTCTTCACTTTCTCCTGCTCTCATTTCCTGCCCTAGCCCGCCCTACTAACCTCGCTTTCAACCACGTGCAGGAAGCAGTGTCCATTCCTACTCACTTTTACCCCAACCTCTGGTTTTCCCCGTCTAGAGAAAGCCACTCCCCCCTCTAACAGTCCTCTCCCGTTCCTTTTAATTTTTTCTTTTGATCTTGCTCCTTCACATATTAGTGCCCATTTGAAGGCACCCCATGTTTCACTGCCCACAGATGGGATCTGGTTGGGGGCCCAGCTTTGCAGCACCAGAATGGCCACGGGCTCCACTTCTTTGGACTACAGGGCCCTCATTTGTCAGAAGGAGGTTGTGCTAGCCCTGCTTATGAGACAGGTGTGCAAGAACCTTTTAAAGAGTTTGAACTGATATAAACAGAGGTGTTTATCATTGCGGGCAGCACCCTCCTGAAGTGCTGTCAGGAGAGGGTCCTGTGGGTCAAGGACGTTGCCAGCCCTGCTTCTGTCCACACTTGGTTATGTGATTAGACATGCCAATCAGAGCTTTGCAGGACACAGCATGTTTCCTGAGTTGCTGAGGATTTGTGAGTTTCCGAAAAGGGAACTTCGCCTCTCGGGTAATTCTGGGCTCTGGTCTAACAGGAAACAACACAGAGATCATCTCTTTATCAATTTAAGTATAAAATGACACTGTAGCTCACCAACTTTTAACATTCTTTGCAAAGCATAAATGTGATTCATGCTGTTCCCAGCTTCGAGCCAAGGCCACATCTTTCCATACCTAGCAGGAACAGCCAAAATGCAAGGAAAAGTTAAATTATGTACTAGCTGGTGCAGGAGAAGCATGTTTACGTGTATGAACATGTCTGTGGGCATGGGGATCCCAGACTCGTGCACACACCAAGTAACGTCCTTACTATGAGAGCAGTTTCTCCACCTCTAGAGAAATTAAGCAGCCCCAGGAGTGTCCTGGTACCGTAACTGCACTGGTGACGTGGAACAGTATCCTGTCATACTTACTGCCGAGATGCTTTAAAACAGCAGCTCTTGGGTATATACTGGGATTTACCTGGAGTTCCCCTCTCGTGATGGTATTAATCCCTGTTTAACATACCCTTGTTTACAATTTACAGAGCCATCATGCATGTTGCCTTATTTGAGGCTAACTCCCTGAGTTAATCAGAGAAGTCTTTATTGATCCCATTTCACAGATGAGGAAACAGAGGTTCAGAGTGGTTAAGTGAGTTGCCCTAGAGCCCTTGGCTAATCATATTCACCTGGGATTTAGGACCTAGCTGTCCTAATTCCTAATCCAGGACGGGGAAACCCTTACATTTTACTGCCTGCATTTTAAAACTGCCTCATTTATATGACATCTTTCTAACCTCCACCCTTACGTTGGTAGTATTTTACCTGCCCTGAATTTGAGACCAGTCCCTTTTGTACTCTTTTCCTCATGCCACACTTTTAATTTCCTCTGTGTTTCTTTTCTTGGTCTCAGTGAAATTATTGCCAGTGGACTGTGAGAAAAAAACAGATGAGGTGAGTTGGAGTTTCTCTAGCTTTTGTCATTCCTCCCAAGGATGTTAGCCTCCATCAGGAGGTAAACTTCCCCAGAAAAAGATCATAATAGCATCATTTTCAGGAGTCCTTCCCATAATGTACCAGAAACACATCGTGTTCTGTGATGTTTGTGTCAGACTCAATTGTGGCAGTGACAGAGTACTTGAAACAGGGAATTGAGCTCCCCAGATCCAACCTTGGGCTTGTTACGGAAGCGCTGCCATCAATCACAGTGTTGGAGACTTTGATTTCTGCCTAAGTCGATCTAGGGGGATGCGGTAGGTTGTGGTTGGAGGACCTCTCAAGCTCCCCGGCTTCAGGAGGAAGGGCTGGCAGTTTTTAAGCATGAGGAGGCCAGGTTCTCGGTTCCACATTGTCCCCTCCAGTAGTACATCTGTGGCTCTGAAAATGCCATGCTGATTTGAAACATCATGGGGGGCAGGGGGAGGATGGCGTTTTAAAAACATCTGAAGTGGAATTATCCCTCTTAGTCTATAGATTTGTTTTATGAAGCTTTAATGTTCCCTACAAATAATATTTGGGGAAGGCGAGCAGCCCCATTCATTTATGAGTCATGAAGGCAGCATTAGCGAGGAGTTGGCTTGCTGGTACAGGTGGTAGTCTGGGGAAGAGAGGAGGCAGTAAATTTTCAGGTCATAAATCCTACCAGGAGAAGCCTTGTGCTGCCAGAGGGCATGACTTAGTAGTCTAATTATTAAGTGTGCAGTGCCAGGCCTCCCAGAGCCCAGTTCACGTCTCTGGCAGCCTGGGGGCTGGGAGAGAAGTGACACATGGTCAGCTCCGTGCCCCTGCATTGACTGGCACCCACGTTCATGAAGGGACATCCTGGTGCAGAGAACTGGTTTTATTTCTCTCTGGCTTCTGCTGTGTCATAGTTGGGGGTGTTTTATCACATTGATTTATTGCATTCATCTACCAAATCTCTTTTCTTCCCGATTGTTTTGTAGAAACAGATTCATAATAAGTTGACTCTGCCTTCCATCATAAAAACCACAGCTGATGCTTAGAGGCAGTGGCCCAGAAACGGAGGCAGTGGCCAGAGGGGAAACTAGAATTTGGAAGACTGAAAATAAAAACAGGAGAAAACAACTTTTCTGTTAGACTCCTCTGCTGATGTTAGTTTTGTTTGTCTTTTAATTAGAAATGGGTTCCCTGGGGTCTTTGTCTTGGTTCTTCCCATGTCTAAATGTGTCAGGCCCACAACTGAATGACAGATTTGCTCCCTGGCCCTCCTCCAAGCTAGACAGGCCCACGCCCCACCTGAGTGAGCCCAGGTCCCGCTGGAGCTGTGCTCGCTGGGCATCCTGGGTGCCTGTAACCTCAGCGCACTGGAAGGCAGGATCTGGCCCTACCATCGCAGGCTCTGTGGAGCTGGGACTTCACAGGTGCCCTTGCCTCCACGGAGGGTGGATGCGGGAACAGGCAGGTCGGGAGGCGCTTTTCTTGGCTCTGGTGAGGTTCTTGCTGGAAGTCCAGCTCCTCGTGTGGCTCCGGCTCACCCAGACCCGACGGGTGTCTGAGTTCAGATACACGTGTTCCTTGCCTCCTCAGCCGACTGCAACACTTGGTGCTTGTCCTTCTGCCTTTGTGCTGCTGAAGACGTGGGGACAGCTGGGGGTGGGTGTGTTGTCTTAATCAGGCCGTCTCGTTGTCTGGTACCTTCTGTCCTCCAGTTTCCTTTACGTGGTATCAGCCCTGCTTTGCTTAATTTGGAACAGTGTTAATTGTTACTGCTTTTTTTTCTAGTTGTGACAGTAATAGATGTTTAGTGTAGAAAATTTGAAAAATGTGCCAAAGAAAAATCACCCATGATTCTGCCACCTAGAGATAATCCCCATTACGTTTTGGGGGCCTTTCCTTCCCATCTTACCTCTCTGTGAATGTTTGTTTACAGCACTGGGATCTCGTGTGTATTCCATTACATTTAACGCTTATTATCACTATTTCCCATACTCTTAAATACTCTTTAAAAAGTAGTTTGGGTACAGAACTCTACTAGTCGGCATGTGAGTTGTTTCTGAACGTTTGTGGTCATGTGTATAAATCTTGGTTACCTCATTTGGTACCTTGCAAAGGCTTTAGGGTCTTTAGGCACCATAAGGGGCCTCCGAGACTGTTGGAAACCGAGGCAGATGAGGGCAGCTAATGAGCCTGAGAAGGACTTTGGTTCCTTCTGTAGCTGCAGAGCCAGGTCCAGAACCCGGGCCCTCGGCCCAATGACAGCCCACAGGAGGCCCGAGTGTAGGACGTGGGCCTGGAGTCCCCAGCAGCACTCCACCACTTACGAGCTGTGGGATCTTGGTGGCCCGAAGTCTCTAACCCTCAGGCTCCTCATCTGAGAAGTTGGGGTACAGTAAGGATTGCAGCGAGGATTCAGTGCATGCTCCAGTATCAGCCACTCCCACAGCACCTGGCCCATCGTCCACTCTCAATGGAGAGCAGCCTTTTTTTTTAATGTTCTAAATCCAGTAAGTCTAGCAAAGTGGCATGAGTTCTGTCACAGGTGCTGGAGGACTAGGTATGCATATATTCCTGTTCCTGTTTTCTCATACAGATGACTTTTTCCCCCTACAGTTTCAATAGTTCTAGAAATTTTCCATTTCTAGGGGAATCCAGTCTCAGATTAAACATTTGCAACAGATAATCCACAAGGCAGACTATCCACAGGCAGACTGTAGACGCTGGACTCTCCAGAAATGGACGGGAGTGACCCTGGGGGAGACAGGATGGCAGTTGCACAGCAGGTGCTTTTCCCTTCGAGGAAGCCAGGCTCCTGCGTTTCCCCCATAGCCACATCACCTCTGCTCCACGCCCCACTCAGTGTCCTTTATTCCAGCAGGAGCCGTGGGGCGGAGGCCGGAGAGCCGCCAGGATGGCAGACGTTTGGTTACTGCGTCTCCTGCGGCCCGGCCTCAGCTTTCACGGTGTTCCTTTCAGTCAGTTAACCCTGTCCCTGGGCCCACTACTTGCAGAATTTGCTTTTATCTTCTAAAAGCCTGAGGTGTTCCTTGCTGCTTAGTACTGGCAGTGTGTCTGAGGAGGTAAACCAAACAGACAGATCCCCTCTCACCCCCTCCTTGCTGACCGCTTGTCCTGTGCCCTTTCAGTTCTGTCAGGCCAAGCAGAAGGCCGCCCTGCTGGAGCTGCTGCACGAGCTGTACAACTTCCTGGCCGTCCAAGCCGGTGAGTAGGTCCGTGAGGCCGAGATTCCTTGGGAGCAGGTTGTGGGCCACTGTCCTAATGAGTTAGGGCAAGGCTGGCCGGCAGCCCACTGAGACACTCTGTGGTCATCTCCCCAAAGACATACTCAGAAACCGAGTCTCCCTTTCCCCCGCTTCCCCACTCAGACATGAACACATTCGGTTCTCACATCCCCTTTAAGGGTCCCAGGGGTCCTGGCACATGCACAGGCCTTCCACAGATTTGCTCCCTTCTCTGCATGCCCCCTACCTGATGCTTTGAGGGGTCTGTGTTGCATTGGAAGGGGCCAGGCCCCAGATCTTCTCAGGGCCTCAGTCTTCTCATCTAACCAAGTAATCTTGGGTCTTTCTTTTCTTTTTTTTTTTTAAAGATTGGCAGCTGAACTAACAACTATTGCCAATCTTTTTTTTTTTTTTTCCTGCTTTATCTCCCCAACCCGCCGTACATAGTTGTATACCTTAGTTGCAGGTCATTCTAGTTGTGGCTAGGTCTTTCTTTTCTTTACAAAATGAAAACCAAGTGCTCTGCTGTAGATGAGGCATTCTCAGCACCCTCGTGAAACAGGCCCTGAAAACTCCTCCATCCAGAAGGCTCCCCTACTGTTTTATTTGGTAAATGCGTTCCTTGAGGCCAGAGGTGTCCCCTGCAGTACTGTGTCCTCTCCCACACCTGGCGTCTCGGCAGCTCTCAAAATCACTTGCTGACAACACAGATGAAGGTCCAGGGCTTGTGCCTCACGTTAAATACACTTGACAGGGGAACCAGACGGAGCCGTTCAGTCTTAGGGGATGTCAGAAGGCGTCTGCGGGGCCGACCCCTGTCTGAGGTTGTCACTGGGAAGTCACGGTTGGGTGGACTTGTACTGGGCCTCAGTCCTCAAGGCCAGTCTTGTGGGCCTCTGCTCTGCCACCTCCTCCCTCCTGACTGGTGGGAGACTGGGGGTGGTCAGGAGGTGTCTGTGAGCTCCTCAGAGGGACAGTAGGAACTGGGGCCCACAGAGTCGTGGTCATCATGAGCACTTCTTTTGGGCCCAGTGCTTGGAATATGAATTCTGGCCTAAGGGTGTTCCAAACCTTAGTGACTCTTGTGGTCTGAGAACCAGCAACCTCAGCATCACTTGGGAGCTTATTGGAAATGCAGAATCTCAGGTTCCATCCCAAACCTTTGAATCAGAATCTGCATTTTAATGAGACCCCCAGGGGATAAAGCTGAGAAGCTTTGCTCTTAAGCTGTGGGTCCTAGTTAACATTTCTCTTCCACCCACCCTCCATGTGGTCCTGGCTTATGCTGTCAGGGAGCCCTGTCCTCTGACTAGACCGGCAGGGGCAGCCCTGAGGGTGCATCTCACTGAGACAGGATGCAGGGGGTTGCCGGCTTTCTGCTAGGCCATGCTCCCTCCCTACACCTCCTGAGGAGATCAGCTAAGGGCAGGGCACTGTGCCGGCCTTTGTAGGATATGAGATGACTCAGCCCAGGCTCCTACTGCAGGCTGCTTGTGGTCCGGTAGAAGAGACAGGCCACCTGCCTCCCTGACACTGGGTGATATAAGATGCGATGAACTGAGAATCGAGAGGCCAGAAGTTCTGGGAGGCACGGTGCTTTTTAGCTGGAGCCGTCAGGAAAGCGACAAGAGGGAGGTGGCATGTGTGCCAGGCCCTCAAGCCCCAGCAGGATTGGTTGTGTCTATGTGGGGCAAGGTGGGGCCAAAGAGCAGTAAAGTACAGGGTCAGAGATGGAAGCAGTTGGCTTCAGGGGAAGGAGAAGCGGAGGGAAGGGAGTTGGGAAATGTCGGTTGGGCCAGGCCCCCAGGCTTGATCCCGCAGGCACAGAGAGGGCCAGGAGGCGCTTGAGCAGGGGAGTGAGTGCGGAGAGCCGGGCGCCAGGAAGGCTAACGCGGCAGCAGCTCGAGTGGGCTAGTGTCCCTGCAGCAGAATCATGTTAGAGCTTTGTTGACCAAACATGGAGGAGACGGGGAGAGGAGGGAAACCAGTCAGGTGGCCGTGGCCCCGGCAGGGCAGTCTGGGTGGGGGCAGGAGGACGGGAGAAACTTGGTCTCAGTGGACCTAGAGGGCCAAGATCAACCTTGAAGTTGGTCTTGAGGATCTGGCCGTGTTGGGGGTGGGAGATGGGCTTCAGTTCATTCTCAAGGTTTTTTAACATTACCGTCAGCCACTTCCTCCCCAGCACACAGACAAACACAGACTGGCTATCTGAAGCCCCACGCTGTGCCGGGTCAAGAGCGGTCAGGCCATGTGTGAGGGCCCACGATCTTGTACGTGCACAGCCCCGTGCTGTCCCTGCTTTCAAGGAGCCTAGTGGACCCACGGGAAGGCCTGTGTGCTAGGTGACGCAGAGTGGGCGACAGAGAGCCAGGGGCTGTGGCAGACTGCCAAGTCCAGAGCGATTTGGCCAAACAGGAGACCCCCATGGGCTAGGGGTTCTTCAGAGGAGGTGGTCTGTGGGCTGGGCCTGGAAGGCTGTTAGGACTGAGGGGGATGCTCCCACCTCCACCTTTGGTGGGAGCCAGCTGCCCAGGGTGCTTGGAAGGGAGCTGCCCCCTGGAGCACCACACCGAGGCCCTGCTGCCCAGCACCCAGACACCCCCTTCCTCTTTGGGGCATTCTGGACATCTCTCCCAAGGACCCCTCAAAACAGTGGGCCTGGCATTCCAGGTCACCTGCCTGTGTCACAAGTCGAAATCCCTGCGGTGCCTGTGGCCTCCCTGCCGTTCTTTTTTCCCAGGCTGTGTTTATTTATAGTGCCATTCCAGTACCTTCCAGAGCTATCTGTCTGATCCTTTTAGGGATCAATTGCAAACAGACCTCAGTATTGGGCAGCTTTTTAGTCATTTAATGCAAATTGCCACACTGCTTTGCAGGTCAGGTTTTAATGATCTGGAATCGATCCAAGCTAAGTGGCTTTTGATCCTGCCGCAGAGTGAAGATGCCCCACTGAAGCTGGAGCCGCCGGGCCGCATGCTCCCCATCAGCGCTGATGGCTTGATTCTGCTGCATTTTTTAGTCCATTTCAGAGTCATTTTTTTTCACCTCTTCTCTGTGTGTGAATGTGTGTTTTCTCCTCCTAGGTAATTTTGAATGTGGAAATCCAGAGAAGCTAAAAAGCAAATGCATCCCTGTAATGGAGGCGCAGGAACATGTAGCAGTAAGTAGGCTGCGTCGTCTCCACTCCCGGAGGTCCTGGGGCTTTTGTATTGATCGTTCAAGCCCGGCAGTGTTTCTGAGTTTGCTGTTTGGCATTTTTTCTTTCTTTTTTTTTTTTTTTTAACTTAGTTGAGAGTTAGGCTCCCTTGAGTTAAGGCAGCAGTCGGTGACTGGGTCCAAGGTGAGCTTGACGTGAGCCAGGACTGCTGTGCGGACGGGCAGCTCACCACCGACCTCCTGCTCTTTGAGCAGCTGGTGTGGCCGCGGCAGGTCCCCTTTCTTTGAGTGGCCCTGTCACTTACTCCTCCTTTGGTTCACTTTTCTCCCCTTCTCAGCAGCTTTAAGGACACACATTTACCCTGTCTGTCCTCTCCCCTTACGGTGACCCTGTAGATAGCTCAGGTGCATTTGATTTTCCGTGTGGCCTCAGGATGATAGGATTATGGAGCTGGCGGAAACCTTAGGGGTGCCTAGGCCAATTTTCATTTCACAGATGAGGAAACTGAGGCCCAGAGAGGGGCAGGGACTTGCTCAAGGCTGCATAGCTGGGACTGGCCACCAGGCCCCCAACCCCCACACTTTTTTTCATTTTACCCAAGATGAGCTGCCAGCTCTCCTGCCTGATGCTTTAGTCCTTGAGAAAATTATATCCTTTTGGCTGTCTCAGACCTGCATTGTTTTCCTGTGTGTGCTTCCACATCGCTTCCTCCCGTTATAGCCTCTTCCTTGGCTCTCGTCAGCCCCAGATTTCCTTCCTGCCGGTTTGCTGGGCATTCAGCGGAACAGGGCTTTGAGGCATGCATAGGACACGGCAAGGGCTTCCTTAATCCAGCAGCAGAGTAATGTTGCTCCACAGCTTCGCCCAGACGCAGAACTAATCCTCTCCCACCCCCTCCCACAGAATGTGACTGGCAGCTCCTCCACCAAGTTTGAAGCCGCACTGACCTGGATACTGAGCAGTAACAAGGACGTGGGCATCTGGTGAGTGTGGGCTGGCCATCACGAGGTGGCGGCACAGCTGTGGGCACCTGCGGCCACTGTCCTGACCCTTCAGCTGACTCTTGTGCTCCAACAGAGGTGTCGGGGGTCTGAAGTTAGAGGGCGGGTCTTCCAGCTGAGTTGCTGTGGGCTAGGCTTGAAGCTGGGCAGCCTTAGGAATGCGATAGAAGGAGCAGTTTCAAGATGAGACACAGAATCCAGATGTCAGCATGCTAGCCTTGTGTCAAGTAACTCAGTCTGTGCCCTTTTAGTTCACTGGCCCCGCACAGTTGGCTGGAGAAGGCATTTTTCTGCACTTCTTTTCCTTGGGTGCGAGGTTTCATTTGTAGACGAAATGATTCTGTATGTTGGTTTCACACAGTATGGAGATTGCAAAAGGAAAGACTGGATTTTATTCTGACTGGGCAGTCCACCTCCTTTCTCTCTGGGGAGCACTGTTGGCAGAGATAGCGAGCCCTTTCACCCTGCTGAAAGGCCCCACCTGGCTGCTCAGCCCGGGGGTGGGGGATGCGCCAGCCAGTGGGGGACAAGCCTGAGAAGTCCCCCTGCTGCAAAAGCACTCGCCTCGGCACCCGCTCCCACCTCCCAGGCTTTGTCAGGTCTCTGGTCAGGTTACGGCTCCTGATATTAGAACACTCTGGGGTTTTGTTCTCTGCCTCCCTAATCCACCCAAATTACTAATTCCATCAGCAGTGCATCCAGCAGGGGCCCCTTGGGCGCTCAGCCTAGAGCTTGATAACTGGATGCATGGCATGATTAAAATTCGTTGGCTGAAAAAAAAGAAAGCTTCCCTGAGTGGCTGAGCGATTTTCCCTTGTGTTGGAAAAGGCGGAGGAGAGTGCGGATTTTCTCCTTGGCAGCACTCGCTCGCTGAGGCTGCTGAGGCAGAAGAGTGATGACAGCCGCCTTTTCACACTGGGAAAGGCAGCCTGGAGGGGGCTGAGCCCAGCTCAGATGATCAGTGTTAAAAGGGGGTCGTGAGAAATCAGGACACTTCAGGTACCAGCCTTTCCGGTGTGCGGGCCAGAGCATGATGCTGTCACCTAGCTGGAAGAAGGAGCAGGTGTCGGCGTTCCTGTGGGTCCTGACACGTCCTCACCCCGGGCAGGGTGGAGGCGCTGTGGTTAGGGTCTGCACGGGGAGCCTGGCCATTTTCATTCCCCTGAGCCTCGCGGCGCCCCATGATGTCTACACTTAAACAGCTTATGTGCGTCCTCGTCGCCGAGGACAAGCATACCCTCCCAGACTCTGCCTTTTCAGTTCTTGCCATGCAGCGCGAAGCCAGCGATTCAGTAAACATTTCCATTTCTCTGTGCTGGGAGGTGGGAATCCAATTTACAGTTTAATCTTCCACACGCTGAGAGGGGCTGTCAAAGACCCGACAGAGGGGGACGTCACTTTAGCGGTAGGGGTTCAAGCCTGCTGCCGTCTTTAAAGCTTTATTCTTTCTAAGTAGCCAACGTGGGAAATTTCTGGGCAGAGTGCTATCAGGATACCAAGTCTATTTTATAAGTAAGGAGAGGGCTCGAGGCCCCTCCTTCCTTCTCCTTCTGCTTGAAGTGGAGCATATACGGCGGCTCCTCGGAGCTTTTGAACATGTTTACAATCCTGTGTCCTGTCTCAGGTTGAAAGGGGAAGACCCGTCAGAGTTGGTGACAACCGTAGACAAGGTGGTCTGCCTGGAGTCCGCCCGCCCCCGCATGGGTGTTGGCTGCCGCCTGAGCCGCGCCCTGCTCACCGCCGTCACCAACGTGCTCATCTTCTTCTGGTGTAAGTCCTCGGCCACCCTGCTCACCCCTTCCCCTCACCGGGGCTGCTCGCACTGAGCCCCTCCTGGGAGCCCCGCTCAGCTGCGCTCCTAGACACGAGTGATGGGTTAGAGAAAGCCAGGCCCGGAGAGTTCATTCCTGTCCGGTGCGCCTGAGGTCTGTCTACTAAAACAGAGGAGATGAACAAGTCAGCCTCTGCCCTGGGTCGTCTTTACCTTTGGAGATGGGAGGTGGGAGCGTGAGGATAACTAGAAAGTGTCCTTGACTCAGGGCAGGGACTGTCAGCGTCCCTCAGAGGGAGGCCGCCTGGGCTGGAGCCGAGCACCGTCCCTCCCGGGACCCAGAGTGCAGGCTGTGCCAAGTGGGGAGCACAGCAGGAGCTTGGCCTGATTCTACTCCTTGAACAATGTAAACATCCCCTGGGAAGCCACAGATACCTGAGGAAAGCAGGAAGGGCCCAGGGCTGAGCTGAGGACGAGAGCATAGGTCTTGTCTCCCAACAGCAGGGGCTGCCTTTGAGAAGAGAGCTGGGGTGTCTGCGAAGGCGAGAGGCCGAGTCACAGACACCGCTGGCTCTGCAGAGATAGCCGAGTTACAAATCACAGGCCATCTGGGCGTGCACACAGTCCCTCACCCACGCCATCAGGCGCAGACATCATTATCGGCAGCAGCATCTCGGAATACAAAGGGCCCCGGCATGTATATATGTATGAACGCCGTGTTCTGGTTCACGAGGGACGAGATGAAAGCCCTGCAGTGAGGCTGGGAGGAGCCGAGATCTGGGCAGCTGGGGATGCTCTGTGGTGACAGCCGTGGGAGGAAGATGATCACTTAATAGTCTGTCCTCCCTCCGCGTGCCCGTGTCCTTTGTTTCCTGCACACCAGCCTGGGACCCGCCACATAGTAGGTACTCAGAACACGTTGGCAGCTCACCTACAGCCTCCAGCACAGCAACTCACCTCAGTGAAAGCTAGTGAGCGCCTGATCAGCTGAAGGCGACGCAAGGGATTAACCGTGCTTTCTTCCCTCACAGGCTTGGCTTTTTTGTGGGGGCTCCTTATCCTCCTGAAATACCGGTGGCGGAAGTTGGAAGAGGAGGAGCAGGCCATGTATGAGATGGTGAAGAAGATTATAGGTGCGTGGTCCCGGGTGAAAGGGCTGCTGGCCCCCGCCAGGAGGTCCTCACCCTAAACAGTGCCCTCCATCTTGCAGACGTGGTCCAGGACCATTACGTGGACTGGGAGCAGGACATGGAGCGCTACCCGTACGTGGGCATCCTGCACGTGCGTGACACCCTGATCCCTCCACAGAGCCGGTAAGTCCTGGGTCTGACTCCGCTGAGTGCCCCGCTGAAGGAGACCCAGAGCCTCGCATCCGTCACGGGGGCTGGGGGCCAACCCCAGCATCACGGGTGGGGACATCCTCCACACCTCCTGGCTCCTCCAGCGATCTGCTCTTCCTGGCGGAATGCACAGACCAGGGGGTGTGGAAGTGTGGCCCCCCTCCTCTGTACAGGCGCAGCGCTGTTAGCGTTCATCCTCAAGAGGGTGCTTTGGGCAGCGAGTACCAGACCCCCTCCCCCAGGGGCTCAGGCAGGGAAGGACCTGACGAGTTCCCATGAGAAGAAGTCGGGAGTCCTGTGGGCTCCAAGCACAGCACAGTCAGGTCTCTGGTTTCATTTTTCTGTGATTCTCGTGGTCCTGCCCTCCATGGGTGTTGTTAGGTGGCCAGAGTTCCCTGTAGTCACAAGGTGGTGGCCAGCAGCTGGAGCAATGTCTGCCTTGTCACAGCCAGCAGGGCAGAGGTGGACTTCCTGTTGCTCTCATGAGCAAAAGAAGACATTTCAGGGACACACTGCTTGAGGCTCTGCTGGCCAGAACTGGTTACTTATCTATTCTCGAATCAGCCACTGGCAAGAAGGAGGAGATTGTTTCTCAAACATTTGAACCATGACCCACAGTCGGAAACCCATGTTACCTAAAATATCATGGTCCAGTTCTCACACACATGTGGACACACACACACGTACATGTAGTTGAAATCAGTTTCACAGCAGCGAATGGCGTCGGCTTCCTGGGCGCACAGCTGCATGGGAAGGGGTGGCAGGCCATTGTCACGCACAATTCCAGCACCACCTTCCACACGGGCTGCAGATGCTAGATGGATCCCTGGCAAAACCAGGGGTGAGGTAGAGCCAGGAGGCAGCCAGCAAGGCCCCCCGGTCCAGCTCAGCTTGCGGGCCCTCCACTGCAGATTCTGCTGCAGTCTCCGGCTGGACGCCATCATCTCGCCGATGACGCTAAGCACTCACACTTGCTGTGTGCTGGCTAGGAGCCCTCTACAGTACAGACGCACTCGCTCCTCACCATGGCCCTAGGAGGTGAGAACAGGGGGTACCCCATTTTACAGATGAGGAAACTGAGGCACAGGAGGATAAGGAACTTGCTCAGAGGCCCAAGGCTGGTGGCATTCCTGTGCTCTCATTGCCAGGCTCTGCAGTCGAGGTCACCCCTTTCTGTGCAACACAAGAGGAACTGGAAGAATAGAACGTTTAAGGGCCCCTTTTAAATGTGAAGATGCTTAATGTTCATACCCACTGTACCCCCTGGAAGGTGGTAGGCAGGAAGCTTAGAGAGAGCAGACTGACTGTGGTGTGTGGCTTGTGCTTGCTGCCGGTCCCCAGTGTGAGGCAGCCACATGGCCCTCCAGTCCCCAGGGGAGGCCACTTGGTGTATTCAGACTCGCACCTGATTCCTGGCCCTGCCTGGAGTCGCCATGTGATCCAGGTAACGACCTCTATGAGCCACAGTTTCCTCCTCCATAAAACAGAGGGAACCCCATGCCTTGCGGAGGGAGGTGGGGACGAGAGGCTGCCGTGATTCATTCACTCAATACATGCCCTGTACACCGGCTCCGGGGGACAGTGGGGAGTGGAAGAAGCAAAGATCCCTGCCCTGCGGGAGCACTGCTTCCAGGGAAGGAGGGGGGTGACAAGATACGTGAGGAAAATGTGTGCTGTTAGGTAGCGGCAGGTCCTGAGGAAAAGGGGAGCAGGAGTGTGGGGGAGATGGCCCCCACTCCCTAGGTCAGTGCCTGGCCCGTGAGCCCCCATCAAAGGGCAGCCGTCACCACTTGGGCTTGAATTACATGCACCACATGTGCTCCCTTGAGTCAGAGAAGGAAGTGGCGTTATAGCCTGTCTCGGGCCTGAGCCAGCGGGCCTCAGCCCCTGTCTGCAGCAGGCGGCCACCCTGCAGGTCCGAGCCCCCGTCTGTGAGCCCCAGAGGCTCATGCCCCATTAGCCCTCAGCCCCTTGATCATCTCCCAAGCCCCCCACCAGTGCAGCCAAGCTCTCAACGCGTGAGGAGACCCCAGGCCCCATGGGCCCCGGGAGGGTTCATTTGGCTCTGCCCCTTGGACCCGGGCCTGCTCCTGAGAGGCTGAGGGAGCTCTCAGGAGCTTGCTGAGTGAGGAAAGCAGGGGGCTGATGGGAGCAGCTCACTCGGCAGGCTTGTCGTCACCTGTTAACGGGCAGCCTGGGAAGGAGGGGCAGGGGTGGCACCCTGGCCCCCACACAGTGCTGGCTGCCTCCCCTCGGAACCCCATGTGAGGGGCTCAGTCCCCAGGGCATGTGGGACCTTCGCCTGACCAGCCAAGTGGGGGCTGCTGCCAGCTGTGGGGTTTGGCTGGTGACAGGACCTGACCCCTGGGGAAGAAAACCCCGACACCCCACTTTGCCTCCTTACAGGCCCCCTCGGGAGCTTCCTTCCACATGTCCTCCCGGGGTGAACCTTGCTGCTCCCCCACACACTCGCCTTCACCCTCCCCGTGGGGGTCACGGGGGTGGTCTGCAGTGCTGACCAAAGGCAGGAGCTCATCAGAGGGAGAACACCAGAGCCACCCTCCCCGACTGCCCTGGAATCTTCCTGTCTAGTCTGAAAGGGTGGGGCGAGGAAATAGGGGCTGTCCAAGGGGGTGCAAGGCCCAGGGGACCCAGCAGAGCAGGGAGTGTGCACACTGGCCCAAGGCCTGAGGCTGGCCCGCCAGGAGGTGGCTGTGGGTCCAAGAGCAGCTCCACCGTCTCGGCTCCCCGACTGGATGCTTGGTTGGATGCTTAGCTCATCCACATCCCCTGAAGTGCCGTGGAGTTCTCAGCAGCCCAGTGGCCACTCTTTAATTAGCCCACATGAGGCATTAAAATGCATCCAGCCCAGTGGTGGGGCGGCCTGGCCCGGGCTGCCGCAGTAACAGGCCCCAACAAGAGTGGGCACAGCATGGTCCCCTCCCTTTGGACACCTGGGGATGCCCCGAACCCCTCCAGCCCCTTTCAGCTCCCTTTAGTTGAGTGCTTTTGGAGCAGACAAGGTTGAGGAATTATTTCTCTGTGGCCCAAGAAATTTCTCTCCTCTGCAGGGGTCCCGTTAGTACCTGCCGGTTTCTCCCGCAGCCAAGTCTGCGCGGCCTCTAGGAGCTCGGTCCCTTTGTGCGCTGGGCCTGCAGACCCGCTGAACTCTCGGGAGGGCAGGGCGGCCGGGGGCGGATCGCCGGCTGAGCCTGGCCTCTCTCGTTGCAGGAGGCGCATGAAGCGGGTCTGGGACCGGGCCGTGGAGTTCCTGGCCTCCAACGAATCCCGCATCCAGACGGAGTCCCACCGCGTGGCGGGAGAGGACATGCTGGTGTGGAGATGGACTAAGCCCTCTTCCTTCTCCGACTCGGAGCGCTAACCGGCGCGGCCTCCTCCCAGCCAGCCCGCGCGGGCCTGAGAGGGCGCGCCCGCCGGGCGGAATTCCGCTGCCTCGACGCCGCCCGCCCGCCCGCCGGGGCCGCAGCGGCTCTGGACTCCTCGGACGGGGCGCCGTTCGAAGGGCGGGCTTCGGTGAAGGGCGGAGGGGAGAGGCCGGGGCCGGCGGGCTCTCGTGTCCTCCGCTTGGTCCGACCCTCTCTGCCCGTTTTGCGGGCAGAAAAGGGAGAAGGGTTTGCTTTTCATGACTGGAAGAGGTGAAAGAGCAGTGGCTGAGTGCCCGCAGAGCACGCGTGCCGCAGGGTGGGCTGCAGCTGCCCCCGCGGCTGAGGCTCGGCGGTGCGGTGGGCGTCGCACCTGTGGGAGGTGGGTCGGGACGGCGGGCTGGGGGAGCAGCTTGGTCCATGTGCCTTCAGGGGGTGTTACCTGGGAGCTCGAGGGTGAGGGCAGAAAGCCCGTCCTCCAGCTGGATTGGGCCTCTTCTATCCTGAAGGGGGAAGGTGCTAGAACTTAGAACAAGTACTGTAGAACTATCCAGAAACGCCGGGCCCTGCGGTCAGGAGCGGTGAGCTGCTGTGTGGCCTGTGGGAGGACCCTGGAGGGGCACAGGGCCCGAGAGCAGAGAGGGCCGGGGCTGCCAGCGTCCCTGCGGCCCGTCCGAGGCAGCCCGGGGCGCGCCTCTGCAGTGGTGCTTCGCACGGCAGCGGCCGGTCCAGGCCAGCCCTGTGGCCGCAGCCCTGCGTCAGGCCGAGGCGCCGATTCCAGGAGCTCGGGTGTCCCGCTCTTGTGGCGCGGGGAGGGCACCGTGTTTACGGCGGCGGCAGCCGCCCCGCCCGGGCGGTCCAACCAGAACTTCCAGCGCAGCGTCGCGGGGAGCGCGGAGGCCCTCTGCCCTCTGCTGGCCGCCGGGAGCGCGCCCGCGCCGCCGCAGCGCTGCCTCGGGGCCCCCGCCCGCGCGTGGCCCGGTGTCGGAGGCGGTCTCCGGAAGCGCCCCGGCTGGGGGCCTTCTTAGTTAAGTGCAGGCGCCTCTCCAGCAGAGCCCCATTCCCGCGTGTTCTCTGCAGGCCCGAGGGTGAGCGGAGGAGACGCCACAGCTGCGCCGAAGGCGTTTGCCACCCCTTTCTGTCTTATTGGTGTTTTTGGTTTCCTTAATAAAGCTCCGGTCTCCCTCTTTTGAGCAATACTCTCTCATTTCCTCTGATGCCTGGATGATTGGCGGGGCTGGAATCAGCGCCGGCCCCGTGGCAAGGAAATGGTCTCATAATCAGGCTCCAGCCGGAAGAAGAAGAAACTGCAACAGGCTTCGGCATCGTGGCTGAGACTGTTGGAGAAATAAACTGTTTATTAAAAATGGATGTGTTTCTCAGCAGTGGTTCTTTCCTTTTCCCCCCAAAGCGATGTATGAGGAACGGCGGTGTGCGGAGTTATTAAGCACTGGCTCTGGGAGGGGTCAGCTGAACAGAAGGCAGGGCGGCTGAGCAGGGGCTCGGGCGGGGCCTTCTCCGCACACCCGCCTTCCTGCCTCTGGGCCGCAGCCTCTTAGCGGCGGGGTCCTGAGGCAGACTGCGTACCCTCTCAGAGCCTCAGCTTCCGCGTCTGTAACACGCAGTGCCGACCCTACACTGCAGGGTGATGCTGGCCTGGTTCCAGTGGGGGGCGACAGAACCTCTTTCTTTCTGCCCCATTTCTGCCTTGCATTAAGGCCCCAGAGGCTCCCCTGGGGTGCCCAGCACCAGCCCTGGGAGGGGGAGGAAGGAAGGGCAGAGTGAGCTTGGTCCAGCTCCTCGGTAGCTGATAGTGTCCCCTAAGGAGGCAGGAGACTGATGTCGGTGGCAGACCTCTCTCCTCTGGGCCCCCACACTGAAGAACACCAGTGTAGCCTCGGGGACACACGGGGGTCCCCCACCTGCAGGGGCAGGCAGGGCTTTGCAGGGCAGCAGTTTGCCAAGTGCACTTCTGGGTCCTCAGTTCACCAGCACCACCTCTATCTACCCTGGGGCCCAGCAGGCATGTGGGGAGAGCTGGAGGTATTTGGGGTTGGCGCCAAGATCCAGCCGGGCCTTCCTTTTGCAGGGACCCCAAGGCCTCGGTTGGCCCTGGAAGAAGGCAGCCTCTGAGCCACTGGCCGCTCCCACCGCCCTGCTGCCACTGTCCACACCGGTCCCATCTGTGGGTGGTGACTGGCGCGTGAGCACTAGCCTGCTATCCTCCCAAAGCTGGAAACTTGGTGGGTAAATTGAGTCAAAGGACCCAGAAACAACCCAGAAAAAAATGAGCCCATCTTTCCCTTTTCTGTTTCTCAGTGGAAGAGTCCCCTCTGCCTGTTTGGTCTGAAGCTGAGAAGGGAGCTAATGCGGGGCTCTATTTCTCTGAAGCTGTTTGGAGAGCAGGAGCCAGATCAAAATAAACGAACCAACAAAAGGACCCCGCCAGCCCGGCCGCTTCCTTTATGGCGCACGCTGTGCCCGCACAAAGGCCCGGGGTGCGGCCTCAGGGCTGCAGACGTCTCAGATCCCGCTCTGCAGCCTCCCTCGCCTTGGAGGGGCCCAGCCTCCCTTTTAAGCAGCTCGTATTTCACAGGGGACAGCGCGGGGTGGGGGGACTTGCCTGGGGAGGGCTTCCGAGGGCATCCTCGGGAGGGGGGGGAGGAGCTCTGCTGGGAAGTTTCTGTCTCTCCACTCGGTCCCTTCCAGGCGCTCAGACCTGTCTTTCCTCAGTGACAAACAGCACTCTCGGGTTCAGTGGGCACCGATAAAGATGCTTTGGGGGGTGAGGGAGGGAGAGGCTGTACCCCATGAATCTCGGCCGTGGAAGTCCACCCAGGAGCTCCAGGCCACCTTCTTGACTATCTGCTCAGGAAAAAGGTAAACACAGCCATTTGTCACTGACTTATCGTAAGCACTGTGCTAGCTGCTGTTCCCCCTTAATTAATACACCATTGACTTTGAACCTCAAAAAAAATCCCTCTGGTAAGGCAGATGTGTGGACTCAAATCCATTATCCTGTCGCCCCCCCAAAGCGAAGGGCCAGGGGAGTGGTTTGCAGTACGTCAATTCAGTTGTTCCAAAGCAGCCCTCCCCGGCAGCCAGGCCAGCCTCTCCACCCCTGCCCCAGAGAAAGTTCTGGAGGGAAGGAGAGAATCTGGACAGAAGGTCCTAGGATGCCCCAGGGGAAAGAGAGGCCCAGGGGATGAGTGGGGCTCACCATGCCACCTGCTGCTGCCGTGTTTCTGGGGGCGACTCTGCACCCAGGCGGTGGGCAGGGTGGAGGCGGGGACTCAGCATCATCAGGACCAGCTCTGCCTTTTATCAGCCGGGACCTTGGGCGAATGGCTTTATCTCTGTAGCAGGGGAAGTTATCGAGAAAGATGATAAAATTAGCCAACGCTTGACAGCATCCTGACACACTCCTGGTGAGCTGTAGCCCACTGAATCCGCACAACGACCCCACGCGGTAGGTGCTGTTCTTATTCCCTGCACGTGAGGGGAAACTGAGGCACAGAGAGGTCAGGCAGGTAGTGGAGCCAGGCTCTGAACCCAGACAGCCCGGCTCCAGAGTCTGTGTTCTCAGCCCTGCTCTCTTCCCTTCTCCAAAGAAAGGAAGGGGAAGCCACTCTCAGATTTGTTGTGCTGCTGTGGATTTGCCAGAACAAAATAACACCACCTTGTTCCAGACGAAGAACCCAGAGAGGCTCTGGGAGGCTCCTCTGACCTGCCCTCCTGCTCTCCCTCCATTCTAATCAGGCCACGCCTTGCTGCCCTCACCTTCACCTGGCCTGCTCCTGCCTCTGAGCCTCTGTACTTGCTGTTCCACCCACTCTGCTGTTCCCCCGGATCTCCATGTGTCTCAGCTCCTCCTCTCCTTCAAACCACCGTCTCCCTTTGGGGCTGTAGCCCCACCCTACCCATACACCCTCTGGGGCCCAGCCCTCCTTTATTTCTCTCCTAACACCAGACGTGCAACATATTTTACTTCCAGGCACACCTCCCCTTGCAGGTTGCCAGCCTGTCACCTGTCTCCCTGAAAGGTTCCTATCCCCCTCCTCAGGGAAACAGTGGCCACAGAGGGAACCAGTCTGGCTTGTCTGAGACGGGGAGGGGCTCTCAGGCAGACAGACAGGGAAGAACCAGCTCCCCGGGTGAGAGTGTGGGTATGTCTGCTGGGTTTCCTCACATGGACACTCGAGGACCTGCCAGCCACGGAATCGTATGACAGAAGGATCCATGGTGAAGACAATCTAGGGGCCAGGCCCCCTCCCCTCTGCCAGGCACCAATCCAGGGAAGCACCAGGATTCGTGTAAGACGCTGGTTGGGGAGGCCCTTGGTCAGAAACGTGACCGCTCTGCAGCCCTGGTGAGTGAGGGCTTGGAGCGGATTCCACGTGATTTCTAAAGAAAGTGATGGGACGTTTCTTCCCGTCAGAGTGTGGGCCAGTCCGTGGCTGAGGCCCCTGTGAAGTCACGGGCAATCCTCTCAACATCGCAGGGTGTGGGGAGACTCCAGGCAAACCAGGGCAGTGCTGTCCGCCACCGGGGGCCAGGCTGGGCTGCCCGGGCCAGTGGGGGGCCAGGTGGGGGAGCAAGAACCTGCCGGAGCAGGGTCTCGGGAGCGGGGAAGAGCTGAACAAGGTCTGAGAAGAAAGAACAGAAGAGGTGTCACTGGAGATTACAGGCCAATTGCTAAGCTGCTTCTGTTTAGGAAGGAGACAGGGGAAAGTACAGTAATTTTCTTCAATGAAAACAGGCAACAGAATTCCCTTTGCCTCGTTCCCCTTGCAATTAAGCCCATCTCTGCAAATGAAATGATTCGGTTTTCGTGGGGACTAATTTAAGCACACTGGAAGGGCCGCTGAACTTTCTGATTGCAAACACCAGCATGTGCAAAACAGAATCCCAAGCAGCAATGCCGGGCGGGTGAGGCGGGCCCTGCCCTGGAGTCGGGGCTCCCGTGGGGTGAGGTTGGAAGAGCCCTGGGTTGGGAGTCCAGTTCTGCCCCTAAATCCATGACCCTCCCTGTGTGGCTGACCCTCTTGCCCTCTCCAGCCTCCATCCCGCATCCCAAGTGAGGAGGTTGGACTAGACCCCGGGGGGCAAATTCAGAAGCTCTGATGCATTTGGGGACAGCGATGAGTGAAAGATGCCACACATTCTCTGCCACTCCTCTTCATCAAGAGGTGGAATCTTTTTCCCCTCCCTTGAACCTGGGCCAGCCCAGGGCCTGCTTTGACCAATGGAATGTGGCCAGAGGGCCGCCGGCCAGTTCCCACCAAGGGGAACCACTTTCACCCTCTTGGGCCCAGAGCCACAATGTAAAGACGAACCAGCTGGCCTGCTGGAGGGGCCTCGTGGGCAGACAGATGCCCACTGGCACCACAGCTGTTCCAGCATCCCAGCTGGCACGGCAGATGTGTGAGTGAAGCCACTTGTGCCAGCCCCGTGTGAACAGAGATTAGCTGTCCCCACCCAGCCCTGCCCAAATGGCAGAATCATGAGGAAGCACATGGCTGCTGTCTTAAACCACTGAGTCCGTGTTATTACAACTTTGTAATTTGAAATAGTTTGAGACTCACAGAAGATGCAAACATACTACGGAGATTTCTCGTGTACCCTTCACCCTGCTCCCCCCAGTGACAATATCGCACATACCCAGGGCATATTGCCAAAACCAGGACCTTGACTTGATACAATACTGTTAACTCCGGCACAGACCTTCTTTAGGTTTTATCAGTTTTACACGCACTTTGTGGTGGTGTGTGTAGATCTATGAAATTTTATCACATGGAGCCACTAGTTTTCAGGGTGGTCTGTTACTTGGAACAAACAACTGATACCGTCTGGATGAGCCCCCTGGGAATGTGTCTTACCCAGCATTCTTCACTTGAAAGTGACAGAAACGCAGCTCAGACAGACTTCAGCACAGGTGGACACACAGCTCAGATGAACGAATCCACTGAGATGTGGGGGTGGGCGGGCCCCAGAGCAGCCCCATCCAGGCAGGGGGAGCATCGGGGCCACCTGTCCTACGAGGGCTCCTCCACCCAGCCGCCACCCTCTGAGGACATGTGAGGGAAGGGAGAGAAGGGAAGGACTCCGATGGCCTGGCATGAGTTGGGGGCGAGGGGCAGGGCAACCCCTGGGGAGAGAGCAGGTTGGTCACAACTGAACCCCTGGGTGCTGAGACAGGAAGCACGAAAGACACACCCTGCAGAGCAAAAACAGTGAGAGACGAGGGCAAAACCTGGGCACAGGGACCCCAGGGTGGGAAGTGGATGCTGGATTCAGAGAACCAGCATCCAAGTGGCTTGGTGGGAACTCGCGTTGGCCCTGAGGGATGGGAACAGCCACTACGCACAGTAGTCACTGAGGCCATTTGCCAAAACTCCTGGCACAAGAAAACTCCCCACTGCCTTTGCAGTTAGGCCTGGCCCGCTGACTTGATCCAGCCAATGAAATGTGAATGGAAGTGACAAATGGCACTTGGATATAGAAACACTGGGAGCTGGTACATGACCTGCCTCCTCTTTTCCTCTGGCGTGGTGTGACGCTGCAGCCAGGACCGCACCTCAGCCTGGATCCCGCAGAGATGGTGGCTTGGATCAGAATCCCCAGCTGACCCACAATGTAGCAGTGTGAGCCAGAAATCATTGTTTGTTGGTATAAGCCACCAGGAAGCTGGGGCTGTTTGTCACCAGCCTCAGCTGACTGATACAGGTAACTAGCTTTTGGCGCCTTCCCTGAGGGAAGAACAAACAGCTCGCATTGCAGTTGTGGCTGTGTAGGAAGATGCCTGGGTCCTCTACACCCCCACATCCAGTGCCGGCAGGCTGGGGAATGGACTAGAAGACTCTGGAAAGTCTGTCCAGGCCCTGGGATTTTCTCGTGCTGCTAAGGCAGTGTCTGGCAGGCTCTGTAGTGAAGATCTGGATCTTTCTGAGCTGGCTACTCCCACTATGCAATTACTGCAAAGACAAGGTCTGGGGTCCCCTGGAGACAAGGATCAGAGAAGCAGTGTGCAGCAGGCGCACGGGCAGAAGAAGGGGTCCTTGCGCCATGTGGTCATGCAGGCTCCATCACCGGCAGCCACAGCCGCAGCCAGGAGGAGGATGTGCTGTGCATTTGGGCACCGCCTCTTGCGTGTTTAGCAGTGGAGGGAGGGTCACGTGGCTGTCCAGGAGAGCCGAGGCCCATGCTGGCCGGCCAGCCTGGCCCCAAGCTTGGTAGAAGAGCCTGGCGAGGCACGGCCAGGTCAGAGGCTGTTTAAATGGCAGCCAGTGGAGGTAAGGAGGTGCGACGTCCCCAGAGCACCCATCCCCCATAGGGACATGTGCACAGCAGGTGGCTGCTGAGTGCCAGGCCCTGTGTATGGCACAGGTGCCCAGGATCCCCACCAGGACCTTGAAGGTGACTGGACAGGGCTAACAAGCCTCGGCCAGAGAGAGGGAAGTGTGTGCACGTGAACACCTGTAAGTGTGCATGTGTGTGCACGCGTGTGCTCCAGCCACTCAGCAGGGGGTGGGGGCTTCCTCTGAGACAAACACGCTCCAGGTACTTCATCAAATTTGCAGATGCCACACAGCTGCGGGGACAATGGCAAATACGCCAGATGACAGAGCTGGGATCTAAAGAGAAGTTGACAGGCCGGAGCGATGGGGTAGCTCTAACGAGATGAAACTTAACAGGGACAAACGTGTTTATTTCGTTTTATTTATTTATTTGTGCCCTGCCTCCATGCCAGGAGGAACGGAGAAGGGACAGCGGCTCCCAGGAGGAAGGAAGTGAAACGCCCACGGCCCCAGACCTGAGTGCACAGAGCCCCATACAGTCAGGCTGTCCTGTTGGGCAGGGACCTTTGGGCAGTTCAAGCCCGGCCCCCCGCCATGCCGTCAACCTGGGAATCAGGCCCCTATGCCCGTCTCTCCTTCCCTACAGCTAGGACACCCACAGGCAGCCTCTCCCTTTAAACACGTCCCAGCAAGAGTCAGGCTTGGGCCTCCGAGACCCCCCAAAGTGAGTAGGGGAGAAACAAGTGGATTCTGCCAAGAACTCTCTCCAGTCTCTACCCAAAGCTGAGGGCTGGGCTCGGAGTTCACCAGCTCAGCTGCAGGTTGAGCGTGAGATGCTCTCTCCCCTCTGCCAGGCACCGCCCAGTTTCTCCAAGGGGTCTCTTACTGGCTTTGGCTCGGGAGAAGATTAACAGGAAGATGGTCACTTGTTCCCAACATCATAAGGGGAAGTGTTAGGCTGGTTCTCAGGATTCCTGAGGGGGCAGGGCTGGACCTTGTGAGCAGAAGCCTCAGGGAGACAAACCTCAGCTCTGTAGCAGAGGGAAGACTCTCACTATTTTGAGCCTTGGCTGCCTTGAGAGGTAATGAGCTTCCCATCACTGGAGGTGTGTAAGCAGAGGCTGCATGGGCACTTAGCCAAGAGGCTAACATGGAATGGATGGATAGAACTAGATGAATTTGAAAGTCTTGCCCTACACAGAGATGGTACAACACTAGGCAAGCTTTTGGTTAAAGCTTGACGGAATTTTTCACCCGTGGGAATCTTCCTGAATATGGCACCTCTCCCTGGGGTTTCAGTAGTTAGACTGAGAAATAGAAGGAGCTTCAGGTGGCAGGCAGGGGTGAGCTACCTGAACATGACCAAGGGCACTGTGGCCGTGGACTGTGGCTGGCCAGGGGTCATCAAAGGACGCGGGACATTCCAGACCCCTGGTCACCAGAACTGTCCTGCCTCCCACCGCTTGCACACTCAGCTTCTCACCCTGCAGGTGGCCTGGCACTCCAGGGGATGGCCGGAGTCCAGGAAGCCCCTCCATGCCCCTTCCCTGCTCCTTGTCCTCTGAGTGGCAGTGAAGTCTGCACCCCCAACCCTGCCCTCTCTGTACTGCTGAGACCCCAGCAGAGTCAGGTGCACGCTCGGCCGGACCACAGGCCTGCAGGAAGACGTCACCCCCACTGCCACAGGCCCTGCCATCCTGCCAAGGGTCAGTATGAGACCAGGCCTGGGCTGCCTTCCCTAATGCTGACTCCCAGGGCCCTGCCAGGCACCAAGTGGGACATCAGGTCCTTGACCCAAGCCTGGCCTGGAGGGAGGAGGAGCAGAAGGAAGAGACTCGCCCCAGTGTGTCACTGCAGACTCACCCACATCACAGACATGGCCCCGTTATCCCCTCCCCTCCCCTCCTCTCACTGTTACAAGGTACCTGAGGAGGAAGGCTCCTTCCCTACCCCTTGGCTGTCCCAGGAGGGCTTCCTGGAAGACGAGTTAATCCAGCAGCAGGGTCTCGGGGAGAAAGTATGAGTTTATGTGGGTCAACAGAGCCTGGCGGAGAAATAAGAACAAGCTGGAGAAGGAGCCAAGAGGGTGGTGGGGGTGGGACGGGCAGATCCCTAGCTGGCAAGGGCATGGGCCTGGATTTGACTCCTAGGTTCTGCGACTTCCTGGCTGTGTGACACACTTAGATGACACATTTCCTCTGGACTTCAGGTTTCCCATCTATAGAATGGGGATGACACAGGTACCAACCAACTTCACAGGTGTTGAAAGGACTAAATGACATAATGCTCTGTGCCTGGTACATAGCACTGATGATGATGATGATGGTGACAATGTGTGACTCCAGAGGGTGTGACTGCGAATAAACAGAGGAAGTAACCAGTATTCAGACTTCAGCTAATTACAAAGAACTTGTCTAAGAAGCAGAAGCATCTCTGCCTGGAGCAGGCTGCTGCATGAAGTGGTGAGCCCCCTGTCTCCAGAAGCATCCAAGCACCAGGGCCCTGTGGAGGGCTGCACACCTCCCCAGCCACTATGGGTGCAGTAGTGAGGTCAGGCTGCCTTGCTTCTGGTCCAGCCTGAGGCTGTCCTGCAGGGTCAGCGGCTGGGCCGAGGTGACGGGAACAGGAGGACTCCGAGGTCTCCAATGAGGAGCCCCGAGGATGAACACACAGTGGACGCGAGGGGGGCTCTGGGCAGACTGGGGAGGCCAGAACGGGGTGCTGGCACCCCAGGAGATGAAGCTCTAGGTACAGACCCCAGAAGGGTCACTTGGGTGGCCAGAGATAGGCCCTGCTGACCCAGCCATCTGTGCTGAGCCTCCCCAGCCCCCTGGCTGAGGGGTGAGGCCTCTTCCCCTTCTGATCTCCACAGCAGGGGGTGGGAGTGTCCGTAGCACCCCACCCCAGTGCCCAGCCCTCCCTCAGCTCCATGGGGGGCCTCCCGGGGCCAGGGGACTGAGGACGGGGAGACCGGGTCCCAGGAGTGCCAGGGACTCAGCCATGTCCCCTGACTCTCGTCCCAGCCAGCACAGCCAAACAGAGAACCCCAAAGATTGTACTGCTCCCTCTGCATCCTCCGGGACTGAAGAGCGAGGGGCCTGTGGTAGGGCTGCTCTGGGAGAGAAGCGGGCAGCAGGCTGAGGAGGGGAGAGCCCGATGCCGCCCTGCAGCCTGCCTGATGCACAGGCCCCCGATTGGCTGGCAGGGACGCCCACCTGGGGCTGAGGCTGGGTGAGTGACCCCTTCACTGGCCCTGCTGAGGCCTCCACTGAGAGAGAGCGGCTGCAGCTACAGGCGAGGCAGGGAGCGCAGTCCAGGTAAGAGCCAACAATGCTCACAGCTGTTGGATCGGACTCAGGTGTGGCTGGAGTGCCCCCTGCCCAGCCCCGGCCCTGCAGGAGGGGACGCAGGGCACTCACGGCCCCAGAGTGCACCCCATCTCCCTCTGGGGAGGATGTGCAGGGCAGGGCGGGAGGGGAAGGGACAGGCTGAAGGCGGGAGCAGAGAGCAGAGAGCGGACCCTCCCTGGCTGGGACCCAGAGGAAGCTGCCGGCCCCCCACCCCAGGCAATGCTCTGGCAACTGACTGGGAAAGTGACCTGGCCTGCAGTGTCCAGGAGGGGGCCTGGGGCTTCCAGGTGGCTCCAGCGACACAGGGAAGCTTCCCTGACAAAATCAAACCGAAGCCAAAACGAATAAAACTTCTCCTGAGAGGAAGAGGCCTGAAATTCCACCATTAAAGATTCATTCCTTTAGCTTAACACTTTGTCCTTTTTAAAAATGCAAACCTACCGAAGCCTCACCTACGAGTCGGTTTGTCAAAGGAAAGAAGAGAGAGAATGTACAGCACCCTGGGGAAGAAAACCATGAGGGAGGGCCAAGGGAGAGAGCAGGGCGCCGGTCTCCCGGGAGGTACTGTGCTGGCCACACAGCTTCGGCCAACGACACCTGCGAGGGGAGGGAGGCCGTGCTGGGCCTGTGTTCCAGGAGTGAGACTCACACCCCCTCACCCAGACACCACTCACACATGCACATGCCCCCACAAGCGTGTAAACACGTGCACACCTGTGTACATGTTCATATGACAAGCTACACAGGCAAACACGCCCCCCCACCCCCACTCTCACCCTCCAGGTCCTGCGCGTGACATGGAACCAGGGAAATGGAAGATTCTGGGCCCAGCTGACATGGGGGAGGCAGGGGGAGCAGTCCCCACTGACCCTTCCCAGCCCCTCTCGGTGGTTGAGGTGGTTGCCCTGAGCTGCGTCCCCCGGGAGCCGCTTCCAATTTAGGGTCAAAGCTTGCAGCCAGTGAATATTTATGGAGTCAGTGGGAAGCTGCTAAAGCGCCCCTGTGACATCTGAGAGGCGCAGCGATTAACCCGTTAGCAGGATTAGTTCTCACATGAACATCTGCTGGACCTCCCGCAGGCTCGGCCCTCTGCGGCCTCTGCCGCCCCACCTGCGGATCCAGCTGCACTGCAGGTATTCTCTGTGGCTTCGGCAGGGCACGGGGGGCCACTGTGGTGCACTGGACCAATACACCTGGGGCCTCTTCAATTCCTTTCCTTCTTCCTTTTTTAATTGTGGTAAAATACCCTTCCCCTTCTTTTTGAGTAAGTTTAATTTTTATAAAAGTAAGACATGGACATAATTTTTACAATCAAACAGTATTCTGTGGCAGGTACACAGCAGGTGCCACATAAATGAACGAATGAATGAAAGCAAGAGGAGCCCCTCTTGAGGTCTCTCCAGCTCCTCACGGTGGGGCCACCCGGTGAGTGTGGTGGGGAGCACTGACGTCCTGCAGGACAGGTGAGAGAGGCGAGGCCACAGCTGCAGGTGGGGAGGGTAGTCAGAGAAAATGCAGGAAGCCCAGAGACTTGCCTGAGGTCACCTGCAGTTTGAGCTCCACCAACCCCACCCCTGCTCCAGCCGCTCCAGTCAGTGGCGGCTGCCCTGCCCGCCACAGCCGGGGCCACTGTGGCTGCCCCAGCCTGGGAAGGTGACCGGCTCCTCACCTTCGAGGCCTGTGTCTGCTTCCTCAGAGGGCTGGAAAGGGCGCCAGAGGAGCGAAGGCCAGCGGGCAGAGCTCCGGGAGCTGAGCTGGCCCAGGCCTGCCAGGGTGTCCTCCTGCCTCGGGACTTGGGGGCCAGGCTTCTGCCCTGGTCTTCCCGAAGGGCAGGCAGGGGGTGGCCAGCAGGTTGAAACAGGACGAGAGGTGAGAGAGAAAGCTGGCAGGGCCCTGGGGGACGTGCATGGCCAGGTCCTCTCGGCACCTCAGGGGGTTCACTGCTTCACCCACATCGGGCCCCCCAGAATCTCAGCACCTCCCAGGGGCTTCTCCATCCTGTGCAAGGAGTCAGCATCCAGACCTCCGTTTCCTCATCTGTGAAATCTGGGAGAATATTTGCACTTCTTTCAGAGTGATTAACCGAGTTCATGAAATTAGCTGCTAGAACAGTGCGTGGCACACACAGGGCTTCCTGTGTGTCTGCTGACGGTGGTGTTCCACACGTCACAATCTGAACCCCTGTCTTGCTGCCGGGCACCAGCATCCCTCTGGCCTCTGGGTCCTCCCAGTGCCCTCACTGTCCGTGGCAGCCTGGGGGCATGGGGCGTGGGTGAGGGCCGCCCGGAGAACAAATTCCCTGACCACCAACCTGCCCAGGCCCTGCGGGCATGGGGACAGCTGCCAGGGGACGAGGTGGGGGCAGGCCAAGGATGGATGACCACTCTGGCCCCACTTGCCCAACTCAGCAGAAACCAGGGTCAGCAGTAATGGGCTGGCGGCCCCCAGCTGCAACCAGCTTCATTTTCTGCCACAATTAAATGATCGCCTGCATCTGCTCATGCTCACTCATTCAATTACCTTCGTGGCCCTGAAGGACTCAGAGAGAAACAGCCATAAATAACACGCGTCAGCCGCCCCCCCGGGCTGTCATCGCTGCCCATCGCTCCCACGGGCCTGGCCCAGCCCTTCCTGCAGGCCCCTGACCATCGTCTTGTGCATCCCAGCTCCCCGAGGAAATCCTCCCAGCGCCCACACCCGGCCGTCTGAGAGTCAGTCCCTGGCCTGAGAGTCAGCAGATCTGGGTCCCCACCCAGTTCTGCCCACCTAGCTGTGGGCCTCTGGTTCCTCATCTGTGAAATGACAGAAAAAGTCTGCGTGAGCTGCAAAGTGCTGCCCTTGCAAGAGGCTGTGGTCCTGGCTGCACAGTCAAAATGTGGGCACCCAGGAAGGGAGGTGAGACAAGGTGTCCTCTCTCCACCTGCCCCCACCACCCCCACTGCCACTCCAGCCACCTGAAGGTTTCCGGAAGTGCCATGCCCTTGTGCGCTTCCATGCCTTTGTGGGTGCTATTCCCCTTGCTGTCCCCTTCATTCACTGCTCTGCCAGGGACTCCTATGCACCCTTCAAGGCCCAGCTTGGGTGCCACCTCCCCTGGGAGGCCAGAAGCCCACCCTGTGTGGCAAGTGGATTAACCCCTCCCTTTCCTCCCCTCCTATTGCTCCCACAGCACCTGAGAGGTGCCTCTGTGGTACCCACCGATCCTGCACTGGGGGACAGTCCCAGCTTCAAATATTCTGGGCCACTGTCTCCATAACCATGTCAGATGTGAATCTGAATTCAGGATTGGGAGGTGGAGCCGCTGTGGCTCCCCTCTCTGACGGAGGCCCTTCTGCACGCAGCCTTGCCAGCCATTTATGACTACAATAATAACAGCCAATATCGTGGAGGCCTCGCGTCAGACCCTGTGCAAACGGTTTTTACTCGCATTATGCCATTGAAAGGTCGCAAGAACCCTAAGAAAATTATTCCCGCTTTACAGGTGAGGCAACTGAGGCTCAGCGAGGTTAAGATACATGTCCAAGTTCACATCTGCAGGAGAGGGCAGGGCTGGGACTCCAGTGCGGGCCTGTCACACCCACAGCCCTGCTCTTCGCCAGCCTCCACCCCCAGCAGCACGAACTGGCAGTCACAGGACTTGGGTTCAAGTCCGGCTCCTGCACTGGCTGCTGTGTGACTCTGGGCAGGTCCTTCCCTCTCTTGGCAGCCTCGCTTTGTCTCTCCTCCCCTCGAAAATGAAAAGACTGTGACGGTGGCCTCCGAGGGCCTGTTGTGAGGATGGGAATGTCCGTCCCTGCTGAATGACGGTGGCCATCGTGGCCCTCCCCCGACACTGCACCTGGCCGGCTCCTGCCTGCTTCCAGAACAGGCTGATGACATCCCTGCAGCTCCCTGGTCAAGGGAGTCCAGGTGACTCACAGAGGGTTTACCGCCTGCCCCCTCTGTGCACGGTGTCCTCAGATTCCGGGTTCCCTGGGGTGGAGGGAGGCCAGGAGGGGCAAGTGTCTCCCCTGGCCTTGGGCCCCTCCTCCCCCAGGGGTCTTAGCTCACCAGCCGTTTGGGACCCCACAGCAGCCAGGTAGGCTCTGGTGCAGACACCTGGACGGGATCCAGGCCAGCAGTTCCCAGGTGGGTCGTGGGCTGGTCAGGCCGGCACGGACGCAATTCTGGGGGAGCCACCGGACAACCGGCCTCCAGCTGCCCTCTGACTGGGAAGGGCTGGGCGACCTCTGTCAGCACGTGCTCCATCCTGGGCTTTCTAGCGAGAGGGTGGCAGCTGACGAGGGAGGTGGCCAACCCCTGGAGGGCCCAGAGCACCACCACCCAGGGAGGCTCCAGACAACTCAGGGTAACTGGGGAGGCAGGTGAGTGAAATCAACATGTCAATCACGAAGGAGGTGCAGGGCTCCGTCCCTGGGACCTTGCTCCGGGATTCCCTTTGGGGCACCCAGGGCCTGTGGGACGTCCCTCAGTGCCCAAGTCTCTGGGCAGAATCCCACACCCCTGTTCTCCCCAGGGCACCCATTCCCAAAGGCCCATTAATTAGGACAGCCCTGTTCAGCCCGACGGGCTCCCCAACCTGGGGGCGCTCACACACCCACACCTGGATGCTGACCTGCACCCACATGCATGCACGCACACGCATGCACATTCACGCCACACTCACACACAGCCTGAATGCAGCAGAATGAGAACGGGAAATATTGGCAGAAACAGAAAAGTTAACAGAGAATGTGAGAGAAAGAAAGAAAAACCAGAGAGGCCGGCCCGGTGGCGCAGCAGGTGAGTTCAAACGTTCCGCTTCTCTGTGGCCTGGGATTCGTAGGTTCGGATCCCGGGTGTGGACATGGCACCGCTTGGCACGCCATGGTGTGGTAGGCGTCCCACATATGGAGTAGAGGAAGATGGGCATGGATGTTAGCTCAGGGCCAGTCTTCCTCAGCAAAAAGAGGAAGATTGGCAATAGTTAGCTCTGGGCTAATCTGCCTCAAAAAAAAAAAAGAGAAAAAGAAAAGGAAAACCAGAGACAAAAAGAGCCAGGACAACACAGGAAATAGCTGACAGGCAGGAAAAGGAGGGAGACAGAAAGCAATGTGGAGGGAATCACAGGACTGAGGCCGCTTCCCCTCTGAGCCTCGGCGACCTGGCCTGTGAAAGGGGCTCTTGGCATGGAGGGGTGGGGGAGACAGGGGTAGTCTGCACACTTGTCTTGGAGGCCCCACGTGGCACGGGGAGGGGAAGAGTTAGGAAGGGGCGGGAAGTGTGCCAAGCTGGGGTGCACAAGAGGGGGCCCAGCGCTGGGCAGAGGGGTTTGCTGGAACCGGGGGACAGGTGGGCAGCACCACGGCAGCCATGTCGTTTATGCCATGGGAAGGGGGCGATGACATGTCCTGGACCACAAAGGGTGGATGTCTCTACAGTGGGGGCAGGGGAGGATGTCACAGGGCCAAGGTGACAAGGCCGAGGCCTCCACACCCGAGGCCAGGAAACTCCCAGACACCAGCTGTGGGCGGCTCCTGACTCCACACACCCGCAGCTGTGAAAGCCAGAGCATCGAGAGGCTGGGAGGGGAAGCCAGAGATTCAGAATGAGTTCATTCATTCATTCATTCACTCATGCACCAAATGTCTCCTGGGAGGCTGGCGCTGTACTACATGCTGTGACACAGTGTTGAGTAAAATGAGCCAAGTCACCGTCCTCAAGGAAGGGAAACATGCAGGGAGCAAATAACCATACAGGTAAAAGGGCAACTATGTCTGGGATCAATGCTTCTAAAGGAAGGCCCGTGTCAGAGTGGTCAGGGAGGGCTTCTCGGAGGGGGTGACACTTGAGCTGGCATCTGAAGGGTGAAGAGGAGTTAGCCAGGTGAAGAGGTGAGGGAAGGGCATCCCAGGTAGAAGGGACAGCAGGTGCAAAGGCCCCGTACAAGGTGTGGCTAGACCACAGAAGACAAGGGGGATGCCCCGTGAGATGGGGCTGGGGAGGGGGGCAGGGGCTGGCCCCTGGGGAGACTTTGGACTTCATTCCAAAGACAGGGAGCCCCTGAAGAGTATTAAGCAGGTAAGTGACATGACCCGAATTGTTTTGAAACACTGCTCTGGGCGAATGGATGGCAGGAGTGGGACGTGAGGAAAAGGGAGGGCACCATCAGGAGGCACTGGAGTCATCCGTGGGAAGATGGCAGGGCGGTGGGCCAGGGTGGTGGCCATGGAGGTGGAGAAAGGGGGACCAGTCTGGGATGTGAAATCCACAGAATGTGATGATGGATGGACTTCCACGGAAGGCGGCAGTGAAGGGGACAGTTCCAAATGGTCCAGGGAGGGTGCAGGGGAGAGGCGAGGGGTGAGGGCAGGGAAGGACTCGCCCACCCCTTTGCCTTGAGGGGACGGTCCCCAGATAGTCAGTGTGTGCTTCTGAGCCCCAGGCATGTGCTTCCAAGTGGTGGCATCTGAGAGCTGGCCTGGAACGCTCTGTCCAAAGAAGAGCCAAGCTGGTGAGGGCTGATTCCCAGGAGGAGAGGCTGACCCAGGGCCAGAGGGGCGTGGGGAGCTGTTGTGGGGCAGGGGCGGGTCACAGCCGCAGCTGTAGAAAAAGTCTGAGCAGCAGGTGTCTTGCAAGCGAAGCTGAGCTTCAGAAAAATGACCATGGAGAGAACTTGGCCAGGGCCGTGAAACAGGAAAAAAGTGGTCTGTTTGATTGCGTAACAGAAAGCATCAGATCCCTGGCTCCATGGCGGCAGGCCCTGTGGGTTTGGCTCCCAGCCATGTGTCTTGGATCACATATTAGGGGCTCAACAATGTTAAATAAATGGATGATGAAGAATTTGGGATGGAACTTTGCTCTTTATAAGAACAAAACAAAAACAGAAACCAGGTACAGAAATGTGGACTGACCCCCCCCCCTCCCCCACCTAGGCCGGGGGCTCGCCCAGCCTCAGCCACTGCCAACAGCTCAGGTGGGAGATCCCTTCCCTCTGCACCCCTGAGGGCCTCCGGGCTCAGCCCTGTGGGGGCTCCAGGGTTCCCAGAACAGGGATCTGAGTCCAGGCGGGAATGAGAGGTAGGGGAGGGCTGGGGGAAAGGAGATCACATTCTCTTTTCCGGGACCAGGTAACCAGAGCCGACACAGAACTGAGCCATGAGAGGGAGGGAGCACGCGGGGTGCAGGTGGGGCGGCTGGACCATCTCCTTTCCCTGCTGAAATGCGATCGGAGGCCTCGGGCCAGGGAGCAAGCAAGCAGGTCATGCACGGAATCCACTTTAGACCCGGCCTCAGGGAATTCCTGTCTGCATGTGGGGAGGACTCTGGGGTGGGGTGGGGTGGGGTGGGGAGGCCGGCCACAGGAAGGGCAGCTGGGCAGGCTGTCCCCAGACCTGATGTGACCTTCCTGTGACGCCTTCTTCTTTTGCTGCTGACACACTGTTGAGCAGCTTGTGCTATGCCAGGCCCCGGAGTGGGTGCCGAGGGAGAGCGCACAATGGCTGAGGGGACCTGTGGGACGGGGGCCGGGAGACCTGGGTTCTAGTCCTGGCCCATTCCCATATCGCCTGTCAAAACCGGGGCTCATCTGCTCCGTGATGGTAGGGAGGGAAGAGAGGCCATCTGCACGGAATGAGTTCTCCAGGGACACACAGAAAGCCACAAAGCGGCGGACGGAAACATCGTCATGGCTCGGGGCTGCAGCAATGGTCTGGGGGGCCCTGGGGGAAGCAGGGACATGGGGATGTGGCCCAGAGCCAGAGAGAGGCTGGACCAGGTTGGGTGGGGGGTTGTCTGCCCGGCCTCAGGCCCAGGAGGAGGCTGAGCCCCAAGGCTGCTGAGGCTCTGGGGGCCTCTCGCCCCCACGTGGAGAAGCCCAGGGAGGGACAGGCTGGGGCCCAGGGCAGGTGGGGTGCCCAGTGCCCAGGGGAACTGCGGCCACAAGTCGGGGGTAGCTTGAGTCACCTGAGGGGCAGACTTCAGACCTTCCTTGTACTTGCTCCAGGGTCGCTCAGACCTGAAGCCTGTCCCTTGATGAACCCCCGACCTTTGCCCCCACCCCATCTCTCCCCATCCACGCATTACCAGACCTTGTCAAGCCAGCCCCCTCAACATCTCATGGACTCGTCTGCTCCCTTCCCCCACAGACCCTCTCCCCCTAGGCTAGGACTCACCTAGGGGACAGCACTTGGGGTCCTCATAGCCCACCTTCCAGCCTTTGATCCACTTCTCTCCAGTAGGCTCTTCTCAAAGCAGAGCAAGCACTCTAAACACAAGCCTGAGCCTGGCCCTTCCTCGCATAAAGCCCTTTAGTTCCTTCAGAGAAGCTAAGGATAGAGGCTTGTGAGGCCCGCCTCCCCCACCCCCAGCCTCATCCATCATCACTCCCCACTCCCTGCATGCGCCACCACTCTGAGCACCTCTGCCTCCCTGACCACCCCTCCTTCCCGCTGCCTCTGGACCTTTGCATGTGCTTTTCCCTTAGACAGACCATTCTTCTTACCACCCTCCCCCCAACCCAGGCTGAATGACCCTATTCCTCCTTCAGGTCTCCATTGATCACTTCCTCTAGGATGCCTTCCCTGCTCCCCGCCCCAGGCTGGGTGAAGGGCCCCCCTAAGCCCCATGTTTTCCCACCAAACCCTTACACTGGAACTGCCCTTTGACTTGCTGAACCCAACCCCCACCCCCACTGTAATCCCCTGACAACAGGCACTGGTCTGGCAGGTTCCTGGGTCAGCCTAGCAGAGAGCTCAGCACACACAAGAGCCTCAAAAAATTCTTGATTGACTGACTGTCTTCAAGCTGATTGACTGTTGATTGACTGACAGTCCTCAAGCTGATTAACTATTGACTGACTGAAGGTCTTGCTGCATGATTTTCCTTCTGTCAGGCAGCCACAGCTTGGAGCAGACCGGCAATGAGCTTCTGGGGAATGGGGTGGGGGCAGGGGGACCAGGGGAAGAGAGAACATGACCCCCCACCCTAGCATTACCCTGTGAACAAGGAATCAAAAAATGACCAGGGGCCTTGGGCGATTGGCCCTTGGCGTGCTGGGTCTGCCATCCATCCAGCTGCTGAGCTGAACCAGACCACTCCTCCTCTTCCTCTCCTGCTCCCCACCCCCAGCCCTCTGGCCCTGCCCCATTGCAGCCCAACACCACTGACAGCTGGACACGCCAGCCGTTCCCGAGGGTCAGGTGACCTCCCCTCCCCAGGCCACCGGCAGCTGAGCCCTCCGGGCAGACCTGGGTCTGGGCAGACGGCTCCACCAGTGTGACAGTGGACAGGGACTTCTCTACGCTGGACACTGGGAAGGGCCTTTGCCCCACGCCCGCGGTCGGTGGGCACTGACAGAGAAGATCACTTTCTGCTGGAGCCCTCCCTCCCACACGCTTCCCACAACCCCTCCAGGAAGAGGCCCTGGTGAGTGCCGCCTTAGGGGACGGGGGTGGGCAGGAGGGCCTTGCAGAGCCCTGGATGGCGCCTGAGGGAGGGCAGAGAGGGTCTCACGGCCACAGGGCCTGTTCATGCCACAGGGGACTGAGGGGTGGGCCTCGTCTCCATCCAGGACCTGCTGACCAGGGGTCCGCCCTGTGGAGGTGCCAGTGTCTGTACATCTCTGTATGTATGGCTGGGGGGGGGCAGGGTGTTGGGACAATTCAGCAGTGTAGAAATTCTGGCATTTGCTCCTCTCCCACCTCTCTCCCGCTTCCCCTGAGTAACCCCAGCCCTCCCCTTCCTAAGCTGTTCCGGGGTCTCTAACTGTGGCCCTGCGTGAAGGCAGGGGCCTGGGCTGAGCTGGGGCGCAGAGGACACTGTGGGCAGGTGTAGGGGTTGGCGCCAATGGTCCCCACTCCACTCTGGGTTTAACCGTTAACACAGCAGCCTCCCAGGGGAAGTGAGCAGCACCCCCTGGGCCCCAAGAACAGCGTGTCCTGTCCCAGCAGCCCCACCCTCCTGCCCCCATGAGGCCACGGGGCTGGGATGACATCAGCGCCTGTGGGCAGAGGCCCAGGCCCGAGCGCAGGGCACCCCCATGGAGTGGGCGATGGTGGACCATGGGCATTGGAGGCATGTCACCGCCAGGGGCCCCCTGCCCTGAGCAGTGGCAGTCTTTGGGGCCCCTCCCTGTGGGCTCTTCGGGGCCCACCAGTGAACCCGAGACCCGAACCTGAGCCCGCTGTGGTCCTCAGCATCGCCAGGGCCTTAGAAACATCCAGGCCAGGCCCCATCCCCAGACACTCAGCCCCCACAGGGCAGGACCCAAGCTTCTAGAGTTTTTAAAAGCTACATTTACTTTTTACCATGAAAAACATTAAGCCTACAGGAAAAAACAGGGAACGAGATCACGAGCAGCTGCATGTCCTGACGGCCCCTGGATTTACAGTTGATTGAGTTTTGCCGTGTTTACTTCAACGAGTCCTTTAAGGCTGAAGTATTTTGAAGTAATTTGTGGACATCACAGCATTCGCCCCATAGTACCTCAGTACAGGTTCTGACGTAGCCCCAAAGCCATTGTCCCACCGACAAAATTGACGACTCCCCAAGAACGTCCACATCCAGTCCATGGTCACATTTCCCCAACTGCCCCCTCAGTGTTTTTGATGCTTTGTTTAGACCAGGATCCAGTCAAGTTGCTTCGGGTCAGTACGTCTTCTAAGGGCCTTTCAATCTGGATGCATCTCTGCCCACGCCCCCCCCCCGAAAACCCCCCCCCCCCCCCCGCCGACCACATCAACTTGCTGAATCAAAGGGCCAGTTGTCGCATAGGAGGGTAAGAACATGGCTGGGTCAGACAGCTCTCAGTACAGACAGGGAAACTGAGGCCTGGAGAGGAAGGGACAAGGAGTCTGAGGCAGAGCCAGGTCTCCTGGTCCCCCCTGTGCCGTGTTCCCCCCCAGAACCAGCTCTTTATGGTGATCTAAGAAACTCCTCCTCTGCAAAGGGCCTGTGGCCTCTGGGACCCTCCCTGTGCTCTGCCTGGGGCATCTGGGGACGGTAGGTCAGGTGAGCCCACCCCGAGGCCAGCAGCGTGCCCCTGCGTTCTCCTGATCTGAGCAGGGAGCCGGAATAAATCCTTTCTATGTGGTTGTTATCCTGGTCACCAGTGCCTGCGAGGAACGGCAACCAAATTGATGAGCACTGATCACCTGGTTGTTCAGAGAACTGGCTGGGAGGTGAGAGGTGAGAGGATCCGGCACGCTGTGCCACTTTGGCAGCCCCTCGCCTCATGCCGGCTACTTCTCCTCATCAGTGGGCTGGCCCGGCCGGCAGCTGAAGGGGTGTGGGGTCCACTGCCCTGGGGAAGGAGGCACCCCTGGATGGAGAAGTGGAAGACCCCGCTCCCTCACCTCAGACGTGCTCTCCAGCGCCCTCGCCCTACCTCCTACAGGGCATCCTTGCCCCCGGGTGTGGGGTCCCTTCCCCTGTGAATGGAGCAGGCACCCGGCTCCTCAGAACGTGCCTCATCCAGGGCAGGAAGCTCCCCTCCAGACAAGCTTTAGAAAAAGCAGAGGTGACAGGGGAGAAGGGAGCATGGGGGACATCCACCCCATGACAACTTCTGAGCTCTCTAAAAACAACCCCTGGGAAGGAAAGGCAGGGGCCTTCCAGCCGCCGTCTGGGCTCTCTGAGGACAGGACAGGCCTGGCAAGCCCACGGCAGTTCAGGAATGTGTCCCCTGGTTGCTGGGCCAAGGTGCTTGCTGGCTGCAGAGTTTGGCCGGAGTGGCTCCGGCTCTGGGCGATTCTGGCTCGTCCGCTGCTGCCCTCTGCTGGGGACAGGCTCGCACGTTGAGAGTTGGCCGGGTCAGCTCAGAGGCCTGAGGACCACGGCCACACTCACACACACACCCCCCCACACGCTCACACCCTCATCTACACGCACACACACACATATGCACGCTCCACCTGTTATTGTGTTTTAACCTTAAAAAGCCGCTGCTTCTTGCAGCCATGAAATTGCTATGCTAACCACCGGAAACATCTCCGGCTCACAGGGCTCTTACGTAAGGCAGGTGGCTGGTCATATTACCTAGAGAAAGGCAGGGAGGTGTAGGGGAGAGTGTCAGAGGTTGGAAAATGTGCAGACCCTGGGTGCAGCTTCAAGGGGGCGTGCCTGGGAGGGGCTGATGGAGCGGGTCCTACCCAGGCCAGGGTCCCCAAGGACCCGTGGTGCTGTCTCGAGGTCAGGACACGTTAGGGGTGGGGAGGAGAAGCCTGCCAGCCTCCGCCTCCCCCAGAGCGGCCTTTCCAGTGGCACTCGGCTTCTGGAGTCATCTTTGCCCCATGCGTCTCCCACCCTGACAGCCAGCTCGGAACATTGCTGGTGCTGCTAAGGACATTTGTCAGTGGCTGAAGGGCTTCTAAACTAATAATCGCTGTATTAAAATCGCATTTGGTCCTCAAACTGGAGGAACGTTGGGAGGTTTTAAATGTTGAGAGAAAAAAAATCTTCTCTCAAAGGATAAAATCAGTCCCCAAAATAAGTTTCTGCAACCAGGGAATATGAAGTATTGCCCTGAGATTCTGGAAATAAAGCCTTCCTGGGAAATGGATGCTCTCGAAAGCCACATATTTCAGGCACGGCTGGGAAGGTGATGTACCAAGTCACCCAGTGTTCAGTATTGATCCCACCAGCCTGGGGACCAAGCAGATGGAGGGCACACGGTCCTATGGCCCTTGAATCATTTCTAGAATGGATTTTAAAATGCGATTTCCTCTCCCCAGAAAAATAGCTTGTGCTTTCCCAGCCTGGATGGACCCAGATGATACACAACCCTTCACCAAGTGAGAAACTCCAAAATTCTCCTGCCCATTACGACCTAAGCAGTTTTAAATGGTTTTCGGGTCCTCTCATCTCTAATAGATTAAAAAATGCTCCCTTGGGCATCACAAAGACATTGAATGGTACTTGTACCAAACCTCTGGCTCCGAGAGCCTGTGGAATGTACGTTCGAGCTTCCGAGGTAAGAGGGCAGGCCATAAACCATGCTGCTTTGAATCTGCAGCCAGGCACACTTTATATGGCAGTCTCCTTCACTACAAGCTGCTTCTTAATGATCTCCTCCCCAGAATGCCCCTTTCTCAGATTTACTGGGATGTGGTCCCAAGGGCTTCCACACCTGGGTGATCTCGGGTGACCCCCACCCGCAGGGACCATACGGGCACCTCCAGTCCACGTGGCCTGCCCTGTCTCCACCCCTCCATTGCAGATGCCCATGGCACAGGCTGGAGGGCATGAAACTGGGCCAGGCCCACCACAGCATCCCGCCTCTTCCTCCCCACACAGCCTCCCCTCTGGTCCCCATCTTCATCTCCAGCCCGTCCTTGTACTTTCCTATTGCTCCCTGCACACACTCCCCGAAACAGGCCCGCCCCCCCCCAGGCTGAGCAGGCTTCTCTCCCCCGCCAAACTCCTTCCTGGACCCTTACACCCCCATCTCAGCCAACACCAGTCTCACTCCCAACCTTTTCAGCTAGGACTCATTTTTCAGCATAATTTTTTTCCCTAGGAGCTCCCCTGTGGTACTCATTATACTTTTAGTATATGTTGATTGAGAAAATAGATGATGATAAAAACTACCAGGAACTTAATAATGCCTTTAAATGAATTTGTATTTTGGTAATCACCAAAGTGTTCATACACATTTGAGAAATTATCGGGCTCTATGGGCGTCACTTGTCTAGCCTGCAGATAATGCTTGTGGTGGTGTGGCTCTGGGTAAGGTCCTGAGCAGCCCATGGGTGGGGGCCCGCACCCACGGCACTGCTAGACGCCTTGGCGAAGGCTGTCCACTGGCAGCACGCTGCCCCCAGCTGTGGCGTCCTCACTGCCCTGCCGGGTGCAACCTCCTGGAAGGCTCCTGTTTCTGATGTCAGTCGTTGAGGCGCACAGCGTGGAGAGTGCGTTGGACAGGACCTGGCCCTGAGAGCCTGCCTTGGTTCAGGAGAGGGAGACCTCAGGACTCCCAGAGGGAGACTGCCAGGGGCCGGAACAGGCATGGGCCTTAGAATGAGACAGGCTCACGGCAGCCGACCCCCAGCTCTAGTGCTCACTCGCTCTGGACCCTGGGAAAGCACTTCAACTTTTCTCCACCTGAAAATTATTCCCTTGAGAAACAGAGATGGTGATTATCAAGTCAGTGGTCCACATAGATGCTTCACAGGAGTGGCTATTACTGTGTAGCTATATCTGTGCAATGAAATATCTGAGCGCCCGAGTCAAGTGAGGTCGCTTTCAACTTAAAGGCTCCACCCTGGCACTTGGCTGCGAGCTGGTGAATGAGTCAGGATGGACTGGGCTGTGCTGCGTAACAAACCACCCCAAGCTTGGTGGCCTGACATAGCAGAGATTTACTTCTCTGTCACGCTGCATATCCAACATGCACAGTCACTCAGGGAGCCACTGTGTGTCCAAGACCACCATGGCCAGGGAAGGAGAACGTGGGGAGGGCCCGCCCTTACAGCTCCCACCCGGAGGTGACATGTCACTCCCAGCCACATCATGGTGGCCAAAGCACAGCACGTGGCCACACTTGCTTCAGAGGGCAGGGGAAGTGCAGCTGTACAGTGTTCCCGCAGGGAGAACCAGAACATCAGGGAACAGCCCTGACCATGACCACAGCCAGCCACCCCATTTCCACATCTAAGGGGCTGGCAGCCTTTGATAAGATATAGTCCGTGACTCATCTAGTCCAAGTCTGACTGGTGGCTTCACCGGCCACCTTCCCTGAGATGGGAGTGGCGGCTTCTCAGAGGCCCAGCTTCTGTACTTGCTCATGAGCTCGGGTTTAGCACGTGGGTAGCGGTAACATACCCACAGACTCTCAGGAAATAAAACATGCTGACTGGCAGTGACGAGCCACAATGCCCTCATCCACCTCGGCTCGATGGGTGGCATCTGTCATTGTAGCTGGCATCACTGGTATTGTCATCTGTCCCCACTCTGGAAGCCAATGCAACCGCAGGCCCTGCTGTCTGTAACCCTCCTTTCAGACTGGGGAATGTCTTGCAACCCAGCGGCAGCCTGGCTGTCACTCAGGCCCCACAGGGCTGCGGAGCAGGGTTTACACTGACACGGGCAACCCAGGGCCTCCTTTAACAACTAGCTTGATGGCCAATGGCTGAGCTGCATTAGAGAAGTTAGCCCTGAGTCCCCTGGAGTGAGGCCCAGAGTTATTTCATTCAGAACATGCCCCAATGACAGGGCAGGAGGACACAGGGACCTGAGGCCATTTGTCCACCGTTCCTGGGGGAGGGGGAGCTTTAGGCTGAGCTCTTCTGGCTGGGGGCATCTCGCCCTCTTCCCATCCCCACCCCCCCCATCCTTACTCCCTTCTGCCCCTCCTCGAGGAACAGTGGGGAAGGAGGCTGAGTGAGGGGTCTGGGCTGTGGGGCTGTGGGAGGAGGCGTGTGATGGAGAGAGGGACATTTGTCCCCCTTGGAAGCACTAAAGGGAGCCCAGAGTGTTCAGCAAGTGTGTCAGAGGGCGTGAGGGCCTGTCTCCGGCGAGCGCACCACCTGCCTTCCCAGCGCCCACGCTGAGTCAGTCCTGAGAACAGCCCACTCGGTGACGGACCTCGAGTGGTCAGATGCTGGGCAAGAGGACGCCACAAAGGAGGGCTGTGCATTTTGTCATCTGAGCATCATGACAGGCCTGTGGCAGTGGGCAGGGAACCAAGACTCAGAGCAGTTACCCAGTTCATCCTGGGGCTTCAGCAAGCTGGTGGGAACGCCTGGAACAGACCTGGGCTCCTGACTCCTTTCCCAGTGCTCTTAGGAAACAGAACAGGGCCCAGAGGCATTGATCAAAGGCCACGGCCCAGCTAGTGACAGAAGTGCCTACATGTGGCAAAAGGAAGGTCTGGGCTGAGAAAGGTCTGTCAATTTGAAGAATTTATTTGGGACTTCCGAGGGAGGAACAGGAAGAAGGGAGGCCTTCCCTCGCTCAGTCCCACAGAGTGGAGGCTGCGCAAGAAGACAGCGCAGACAGGATCCAAGGAGGGCACCACAAGGTGCCTCCCTGAGCAGCAGCAAGGCCCACCTGCCCACCTCAGGCAGGAGCTCCAGGTGCTGAAGGGCTGCCCACCTGTCCTCCCTCCGCCCCTTCCCACCAACCCGTGTCAGAACCACAGACCATTCAGCTCAGGAGCAGGACCCTCAGGAGCAGGACCCTCAGATTAGTCACCTAATCTACACCCTAAGATGACCCTTGAGGAGATGGGCCTCAGTTTCTCCAGCCGTCAAGTCCAGCTTTTTGACAAGTGTAGGCTGACTACCCAGCAGACACCCCATCGCTACCGACCCACCCTAAGTCCAGGGGCAGCAGAGTTTGCGTTGCTGCGCTGGGGGCTGTCTTGGAGGCCCAGGTCTTCCTGGCTCGCTCTGTGCTGAGGACAACTGGAAATGACAGTGCCTCCTGGGCCTGGCTGACATCCCCAGCCAGAAAGCCCCAGCTCTGGGTGGGCCTCCCAGACCCCTCGTGATGGTTTCTGCAGAGGTGGGGAGCCCACCCGCCAGTAGGACATGCACTTACTGTCATCGGTTTGGGGGAGGGCAGCCCAGGGTAGGAGAGACCAGGCCTGGGGGACAAGAAACCCTGGGTCCTGTCCCAGCACAGCCAGTGACTTGCAGGTGACTTTGGCCAAGTCCCAGCTTCCTTGTGGCTCATTTTCCTGACTTTCAAAAGCAGATAAACAGAGCCTGCAGCATGGCGGGTAAGCGCGCTCTGGGGCTAGCATGCCCGCGTTCAAATCCCTGTTCTCCCCATACTGGCTGGGTTCACATAGGCAAGTAACTTAATGTCTCCGTGCCTCATTTTCCCTATCTGTAAAAAGGGCTGATGCCACTGCCTCAGGGGAAGCTGTGAGGCTCTGATGGGCTGATCTAGACATGGCCCACAGCACCCTGCCCAGAGCAGAGCGAGCACAATGTGTTACCACTTAGTGTCGTTATTTCCTCCCATGCTCCACTGTGAGGTGCCATCCATGTCCTCAGAAGCTCCACGGGGAGACGGGTTTGGGGGAAGAAGGGCAGTGGACAGCGTGATGGCTTGCCTGGGACACCTCCTGGACGTGTCGGCAGAGCGGGGCTCACTCGGCAAGGTCAGGCCTGGTTGGTGCTGGGCTGGGCCCTGGGGAGACAAGTGTGAGGGACAGGCTCGAGCTCCTTCCAGGAGTGGCTATAAATGAATTTATAACCTGGCTGTCCCTCTGGCTACCAGAAGCGCATCTGCCTCCCTCCCCTGGGGACAGGTCAGCTGGCAAAGGCCAACGTACACGCAAGCCCAGCGAGAGGAGAGGGGTTGGTCGGCCTTGGTTTTCCTCTCTAACCAAAGGGTTAACGGACTGAAGATATTCGCTCATCCCTGGACTCATTTCTGGTTTACCTTGGGATCTGTGTGCCTCCCACCAACTCCCCTTCTCAGCTCTTGGGACAGTCTCCCGAGCAGGGCTCGCCTCTGCGCGGTCGTAGAGCAGAGCTGGGAAAGGCTAGGCTGCTGTCTCAGGCACAGACCCCTCGCCACTGACACCTCACCCAGCAGCCCCGACCTCCCAGGTGCGCTCCAGCACTGCAGGCAGCCCTCAGAAGGCCCACCCTGTGCGGGGCAAAGCAAACACACATGCAGGGCAGCACTCTCCCCTTCCCGAAGGGGCACCCTGAGGCCTGTGGAACAGGGGCCAAGGTGGGAGAGGCCCTGTGGAGGAACGAATGGGCTGGGCTGCCGCCTTCAATGCCACCAGGCACTGGAGGCCCGGGACGGGGTTGAGGGGTGTGCAGCAGGAGCTCTCTGAGCCGGGGTCCTGAACACAGGGACAGGCACTGCTGTGCGTGCAGCCAGCCATGCCCATGGTCTGCACTGAAGGTCGTTTAAAGGGTTCCTCGCTCCCCGCACTGCCCAGCCTGGTCACATCCTCGGCTGGGAGTCCAGCAGAGGAGAGTATTAATAACGTGGTGGTGACGGGTGTCGCTGCGGGAATGTCCTCTGGGACAGGATGAACACAGCCAGCAGGGCCTCCTCTTGCAGGGTCTCCTTGGCACTCTCCTGAGACAAAGTCAGGACTTCTTTAGGGGCTGTGCTCCAGGCCAGCGCCCCAGCCTCAGCCTGCAGTCCAGCAAGCCCACCCTCAGGGAGGGTGCAGGACGAAGGAGAGACAAGCAGCCCCCAAGGGCCTCAGGAAGGCAGTTCAGGCCCACTCTCCTCATCTGCAAAGTTGCCGTGAAAAGGCCTGCCTTCCCGACAACCCAGAGCTGTGGGGAAACTACCACCCCATGGCAATAATTCTGGAAATAACAATAAATCACATTTGTTGAGCACTTAGCTCTGGGCCCTGGGGTAACCTTTTCATGACCTTTATCTCAATTCTGTCCCTAACTGCATGAGGGAGGTATCATTATTATCCCATTCTACAGATGAGGAAACTGAGGCCCAGAGAGGTTTAGTAACTTCCCAAGGTCACGCAGCGATTATGTTGTGGAGCCATGATGCAGTTCGACGGTGCACAGCTATGCTGCACAAAAATGAAGCATTCTTGGGGCTGGCCCCGTGGCCGAGTGGTTAAGTTCGCGCGCTCCGCTGCAGGCGGCCCAGTGTTTCGTTGGTTCGAATCCTGGGCGCGGACATGGCACTGCTCATCAGACCATGCTGAGGCAGCGTCCCACATGCCACAACTAGAAGAACCCACAACGAAGAATACACAACTATGCACCGGGGGGCTTTGGGGAGAAAAAGGAAAAAATAAAATCTTAAAAAAAAAAAAAAAAAAAAAATGAAGCATTCTTGTTCCCCCTGAGCCCCTGCAAGATGCTGAGTGTCCCAGCAGCAGGGACTCTGCCCTCTCCTTGAGCCTGGATCAGTGTCTCCAGAGGAAGGCAAGTAACACGACATGAGAAGTTAAGACACAGGTTCTGCACTCTGAGAGCTTACAGTTGTGTGTATCATTTGATTTTTTTAAATGTTTTAATATTTAAATCCAAAAGGTACAAAAGAGTATTTAGTGAGAAGTCCCCCTCTTAGCCCTGCTCCCAGGCAACCACCGCCCCCAGTTTCGGGCAACAGATTATTCCAGAAGTAATCGATCCTATTTACAGTCTTGTTTAAACACCGGTGCATCGTGGCTGGGGACTGTGGGTGCTTCTGAATGCGGCCCTGGCTCGCCATCTCCCTCATGTCATTTCCACCTCCCTGCTCCACTTTCCAGGGACCCCCGCCGAGAGCCCCAGATGGGAGGACAACTGTGCTATGACAGTGACAGAGGCCAAGGAGGAGAAAGCTGAGGCCTGCTGACAGCCCCACATCCTGTCCACAGCTGCAACTTCCACCTCGGGCCTTCCTCCTGGGGACTCGCGGGGCGCCCACTCTCCGAGCACAGCATGGTGGTCCAGGACAGCTCGGATGCTGGGGACACCAGGATGGGCGTGCAGCTGGAGCCCTTCCTGCACCAGGTCGGGGGGCACCTGAGCGTGATGAAGTACGACGAGCACACTGTGTGCAAGCCCCTCATCTCCCAGGAGCAGAGGTTCTATGAGACCCTGCCGCTGGCCATGAAGCGCTTCACCCCGCAGTACAAAGGTGAGTGTCCAGGCAGCCGGCCGCGGGCAGCGCCCGCCACCCTGGGCCAGGCTGGCCTGCAGCACCCTCTGCTTCCTCGTGCACCGCGCTGTGTGGAATGGTTGCCATGGAGATGTGCCCCTCTCTCGCAGCCTGGCTGGCCCTCACTGTCCTAGTTTCTCTGAACTCTTCAAGCCTCCAGATCTGGAGTGTAATGCCATTTGGCATCCCTACAAATTAGCTGAAGCCACCAGGCTTCGAGGAATTGAGAATGGGACAAAATGATACCCTGGCCCCCCACGCCCTGAGGGGGCATTCTGGTCTGCGCTCTGGGCCTGCCATGCCTGGGTCCTGTGACCGTGGCTGGTAAACACAGGACAGGTTGAGGCCTCCTTCCCTTCACCTCCCTCTGGAGACCCAGGCGGGTGGCGGGAGCCTCAGGCCTGCAACATGGCAGCGTGTTTAGGAAACCAGAATTCCCACCCTCACCCAAAAAGGGGTAAACCCAGGGGCACAGGCTGCCTTCTGGGTGTAGCTGGGGAAACTGTGTATGGAGCAGTGTGTGTTCTGGATCTGAGCACAAGGTGAATTCTGGGGAGAGAAGGCGGCGGTGAGTGCTGCCATTTGGGGGCCTCAGGTCAGGGCCACACTGGGCAGCTGGCCGGGATCCACGGGGCAGGCTGTTTTCTCCACACTCAGCCTTTGGTAAATACAGTTCACAGGGCTCGGGGCATGACTGCCAGCCACAGGCAATAGGAGGAATGCTCAAAGAAGAGACCTCCTTTAAGGATTTTAGACTCCCCGACTGCAAGCTTCCGCCCTCACTGTCCACGCATCTGTAGTGAAGGCAATGACAATATCCGAATAAGCCAGCCAAAAACTCACTTGCATTTCAGTGATCGAGATAACTGGGAAGGATTCTACATCGATGTTTCTCAAAGCGTGATCTCAGATCCACCAACTGTAGCAGAATCGCTGGAGTGTGTGTGAGTGCGTGTCGTGTGCATGTGCGCGCATGTGTTAAAATGCAGGTTCCCAGGCCCCGTCCCAGACCTGAAGCAGAATCCCCGGCAGATTCAGAATTCAGTGTGCTCCAGACTGTGATCCCCTGGTAGGGGCCAAGGCCTTGAGCCCTGGGCATTCCTGTCCTACCAGGACCTCCTGAGAGTCTGCGACAAGACTGATGAGCATCACACACCTGCTCACACTGTGCAGGCCTCCCGTGGGGCCTTCTGGGGCCGCAGGCTGGGGCTGCCCGTAGGCTGTGGGTCACTGCCCATCTTGTCTGAGCACCAGTGGAATTAACGTCTGTCCTTTCATAACTGAACTCGACCCAGCAAGGTGGTGGTGGGACCTTGCGTGGGGTGGCCTCCTGCCCTCAGCGTTTCACGCTTGTTTGACACGGCTCTGGAGCTGAGACAGGCTGCCAGGGCAGTACAGGCAAAGCAGGAAAGCGAAAGCGGTAATGGGTCTCCAGGACCCCATCCTGGGGTCCTCCTGCTCCATCTGCACGTGCCCACTCCTCTGTGGGGTAGGGTGGCACCAATCTTGGCGCCCTTGGGCCCTGGTCTACTGTCCAGACCCCTATACCGCCCTGCTTCCCTCTTCGGTTGGGCCCACCCCCAGTTCCACCAGCCCTGGGGCTCTGCTAACGTGACAGATGAATTGAGCCAGGGAGTCCTAGCTACATGCATCAACAGAGACAGGGCGCTCTAGCCTCTGCCTTGGGACTCCACTCAGGAGAGGCTGAGGAGGGGCTGGGTCAGGGAACCGCATGGCAGCCCTCAGGTGAGGCCACGCAGCCCTGCTGAGGGGGCGGCAGAGCGCACGGGCTGGGGTGAGCCCCACACGAGGTGTCAGTGACGCAGAACCGCTGACTTGCTCGCCAGCCAGAACGCGACCCACGCAATGCCGCAGGCCAGGCACCACCGGAGGACGTGCCCATTTCCAGAGACACTAGAAGAGGCCCAGAACTGAGACCCTCAGCTTTCAGACTCCTGGGGCAGTAGCTGCGGGTCAGGTTTCAGGTGGGAAAGAGTTCCTAAAAGGGCCCTCAGGCTCTCAGGCTTCTTGTTTCCCAGATAAGAAAAGTAACATGAGCAACCCTCAGTGCTCACTCAGTGTGGACACGCTGTCAGCAGTTTCCTGCACTAACTCACCAAATCACAGCCCTCTGCGGTGGGTGCCATCATCCCCATCTCACAGGTGAGGAGGCACAGAAAGCTTACCCGACTTGCTTCAGGCCACACAGCCAGTGAGAGGCAGAGCCAGGACTCAAAGCCCCGAGGTCTGGCTCCCAGTGTGGACCCTGCCCACCAAGGCCCCCTCCACCGGCTCCCCTTACTGAAGAGGCGGACTCTTTCGATGCCAGTGCCCAGGGTTTGTCTAACCCAACAAGGAAAGCGATGTGACTTGCCTGGGGTCACTAGGCTAGTGACTTCAGGTCAGTGGGACTTGAATGCCCATAAGGCCACCACAGGGGTCTCCCTTTTTCTCCCCGATGGGAACAGCCCCAAAGAGAGGGGCCGTTTCTGAAGTGGCCACCACAAGCCACGGAGCACACCCTCTCCCCTCTTGCCGCCCACATCACGATGCTGTCAGGGAGTGCTGGGCAGGGACATCGCTCCCAAGGACAGCCTCCCTATGCTGGGAGCTTGCCCTGGACCTTTTGCTGGGCTCCTCGGGCACGACAGGGTCTTGGGGATGTGTCCCTCTGCCTCCCAGTTCTCCTGTCAGCCTTGGGTGAGCAAGGACATGCTCCTAGGTCCAGCTGGTTAACGGAGGAGCCAGATTCATATTACAGATGGTGGCAAATAAATGCTCTCATGAGCTTAAAAATAAATACATGACAGAATATTCACGGAGGCTGGGGAAGTTGCTGGGCCAAATTGAAATTGCTGAGATGCTCTGGGCATGTCAATCATGGCAGCCAGCACTACTATCTGCCCAGCCGGCATGGTGGAAGGTCACGGTGCTCCGGGAGGCCTGGTGAGCAGGCAGACAGGGGCTCTGGCTGCGCCCCCACTCTCCTGGCCAGGCAGGGGCGGCAGAGTGCTGGGAGCCCATGGGCCTCCAAGGCCTAGTCCCCACGGACACACAGGGCAAGCAGAAGGCCAGGCCGGGGCCGACGTGGCTCTTGATGAAAAGAATGATCCAAGCCAAGGAGTCTGGATTCCACTGACAAGCTGTTCCTGGCAAGGACAGGAGACTGGGGATTGCTCGCAGGGCAGCTCTCTGCCATGGGTCCCAGGCTTCAGGGGAAGGCTGGGCTGAGCCGTAGAGGGCTGTGGGAGAGGGAGGGAAGACAGATAGATAGAGACGCAGAGCCAGTCAGAGGCACGCAGGAAGATGGAGCAAGAAGGCAGCGACACGGAGTCTGGCTGCCTAGCTGAAACAATATGAGAAATAGAAATGACTCTGGATTTTATTGGTTTGGGGTTATTTGCACCTCTGCTCACTCCATTTATTCAGACCCTCAGAACGGATGAGATCAGACAAGAGCTGGACCCTGGAGCAGCAGGTGAAGGTCACAGTTCCTGTCCCTCCAGGGAGGCCTCCTGGGCCTGGGGCTCCCCAAGACTGTGGTTTCTGGGAGGCCTGTCACCATAGCCTCACAAACGGAAAGGCCGGGGGGCCGCCGCATGGTAACCTGAACTTTACAAGATCCAAAAGGCCTTGCCCTTGGCTGGCACCTTCCCAGTGTCTGCGGGGAGGGGTGTGGGGGTTGTGCTCTGAGCTCCCCAGGTGGTTTCCAGGTCAGCCCTCCTCACTGGAACAAGCACAGTGACCCCCCTGCCTGAGGACACAGGGCTGGAAATGTAAATGCCACGTCCTTGGGTTTCTAGGAGCTCTCAGCCCTCTGCACTGATGCTCTCTCACCAGGTGGTGGGATCACGGCTTCTGTTCCACCCACGGAATAGAATGACCGGAACAAATGTGGCTGGGGACACAGCAGGAGTGTTCCTCATCCACACCTTGGTAAACACGGTGTGACGACACCGGAGTCTCCCAATAAAGTCCTTGGCCTCGGGTGACAGCTGTTCCTTCTTCCACATCGACGTCTGGTGTGGCCTTCTCAGAGCTCCGCCCCTGACCACCTGTGTGACCTCAGACAAGTCATTCAGTCTCTCTGAGCCCCCATGACCAAACTCAGCGGCCTCACAGATTTGCTATAACTGAGTGATGACAAATGGAAAGCAGACAGTGCGGGCACACAGTAGGTCTAAAGGACATGGCAGTGAGGATCACTGTGTGGTTACTTCCCCGACTGCCGCCTGTGCCCCCTCTCATGAGCAGGACGGCTGGGGGCTGGGTGTAGCAGTGCATGCCGGGGCTCAGGTACGCTACAAATGCCAGGCTCAGGGGCAGCAGCACGGTTAGTGTCATTACTGCTTCACCGGACACAGGGGCCTGGGATGAGCTGAGGAAAAGCGGAGTTTTTTCCGGAGCTGGAGAGAACTAAATGTCACTCTCAGGCTGCAAAATTGGGGCACTTGGAATCTGAGATGACAGGACTAGCCTGAGGAGACCGCTGAGCTAGGCACAGACGGCCCCGAAGAGCGACTTGCTGAATTATAGAGCAGCTCTGAAAATGAGTGTCTGCACTGCCCAGCCCAGGAGGGCCCGGCGGGACGCACGCGGCAGGTCAGCTACCCCGACTGCTGCCTCAACAGAAATGACCACTTACGCTGAGAAGGCGACCAAGCGGCGGGGGAGGAAATAAATACCTTGGGGAACATGATCACATGCAACCTACCCTCTCTGTCAGGTCCCAGAGAAAATGAGTGGGACATTCAGAGGGGTTTCAAAGAAGAGAAGGTTTAGAGGGACTATTTGCAGAAGTGCGTGCAGGATTAATACAACCACCGGGGATGGTGAGGTACGCAGGCACCAGCACCACTGGAGCGCTGTAAGCCCCCCAGGGCCTGAGGGGCCACAGCGAGGGGATGGTGTAACTGACCCAGCAAGAGGGAGGCCACAGGGGAACATGGCCATGGCAGAGCCACGCTACAGCAGGGAAGGAACCAGTGGGATAAATACCTCACCTTTTCCCTCTCCCCACCATCTCCTGCCGGTGGTCCTCAGTGGCCAAATCCACTGGAAACCAGGGCCAAGGAAGCCTTGGTGACGGCAGAGCCAGCCTCTCAGGCACAAGGCAGGCTGGAGATGGCGAGGGCGGGTTAGCGGGGACAGAGCAACAGAGAACCGCAACGGCATTGAGCTGCAGAAAGAACAGGGAACCGGACACCTAGAGATCCAGTTCTTGAAAAAGCATCTGTGCAGCTGTCTCTGGTGCCACCAACAAGAGTATCAGTCCCTCTTCACCAGAGCTCTGGCGAGGCTGGGCACCCACTGGATGCCAAGCCCCACAGCAAAAGGCCTGGACTCTCCACCCAAGTGAGAGATCCAAAGGGGGTGACTGAAGAGCCGTTAGTGCACGTGCCAGAGCTCATTACCAACCTGGCCCACGTCCCGCAGGAGAAGCCCCATTAGCACACTTGCTCATTGGGTTTCCTCTCACTCTTCACTTGCACGATTGGAGCAGGATGTTGTGGTGCCTCGATTACAGACACCGTTGGTGAGGAGGCCCTGTTAGCTGGAGAAATCTCACCAGTCGTCTGTTTTATAATAAAGAACCATGTTCCTCCAATAATCTTCACGTGCTGTGCGTCTAACCAAAGGAAATGGCGAGCACCAGTATTAAAGCCAGAGACGGGGAGGGTGAATGCAGGGGCGACAGAGAGTCCTGAGCCCAGAAGGCTGTCTGAGGAGGGCTTCCTGGAAGAAGCGGGTCAGATACAGATAAATGGGGGGGAGAGAAAGGATGGCGAAGGAGGCGAAGGAGCAGGGGAAGGAATGGGGTGGGCCCCAACTTCCCTCACGGCCACGCTGAGGAGGGGGTCCCCCTTGCAGAGGACCAGCTCTGCTGCCCCCAGGGGAGGCCCAGTTGGGGCGGCTGTGGTGTGACTGGGAAGGGGTGACTGTACACAGGAGCCGGAATGGAGAACAAAATGCACAGGCCTGGCTTTGTGTAAAGTAGGAAGGGGCAGAGAAGTGCCACGAGGCAGAGGCTGTGCCAAGATCGGCCCAAGGCTACTTTCTGCAGGCTCCCCGCTGTAGGATCATTCTGGAACAGGATGAGGTTCAGGCTAAACCAGGCCAGTCCCCAGAGCTCTTCCTTGAAAGAAGAGCTGGGGAAGGGGGGAGGCTGACCAGCGCCATCAAACTACAATTCAAAGGGACGTCACCCACTCCCATGTGTCCACTCAGGTAAATTCCATCTGGTTTCTCCTCCCTCCCCCTTGTGTGCTCTGCAGGCACCATCACCGTGTACCTCCGGAAAGACAGCCTCGGCCACCTCAGGCTGGTTGCCAACCCACTGAAGGAGAACCGGGGGCCCTTCAAGGTCTCCACGGAGTCAGCGGCAGTGGCGATATGGCAGACGCTCCAGCAGACCACCAGTGGCAGTGGCGGCGCCCGCCCCCTTGCCGAGTGGCAGCACGCCCAGCTGGCACACTCGCTCAAGGAGAGGTGAGGGCCACTTGGCAGGATGACAGAAACTGAGCGGCTCGTCCCTAGCAGGGACCAGCACGGCTCCCACCTGTGCCAAGGCTGACTGCTCCCCTTTAGGGCTGGAGCTGAGAAAATGAGAAATTCAGATGAAGGCTCTGTCTAGAATAACCAATGTGACCAAAGAAAGGACTGAATTTTCCTTCACGCCACTTCTAGAGGGAGGATTCGGGGCATCGCATCTGGGAAGTTGATGCACACGCAGAATCCTATACAGAGCAGGCATTCGGTACATATTTGTTTAATTAAATACCAGTTTCACTGAGACCATAAAGTGCCTCTGGGGGAAAAATGTGCAGAGCAAAAACCCCAGAGTAGTTGACATAGAGGAAAATGGCTAATGTCTCTCAGAAATCATCTTTCCTTAGCGGTTGGGATGGGACGAGGAGAGAGGTCAATATAGCCCTCGGGGGGGCTTTGGAGACGCAGGCGGCTCAGGGTACCCGGGGCCCTCCGAGAGGTCTCCAAAACCTCTGATATTGTTAGCTGACCTTTCTCAGATGAAAAGGATCCCTGGGGACTTTTAAAACATTTATGGGAAACAAAAGGGAGCTAATACAATGAACGTACCTCCCTTCCCCAAGGAGCACAGTGGATCTAATTAAGTCTCTTGGCTCGGTGTCAGGCAGTGGGTGAACATTACCTCCATTTCACAGATGGGAAAGCTGAGACACAGAGGCAGGAGAGGGGGTGGACCGAGGACCCGTGATGCCTACGCCCCGTGGCATTTCGAGGCCTTGAGGAGATAACCACAAGCTGCAGTAACAGCCTAAAGCCCCGGGCTTCTGATTCCAGGCGGGGGTTGCTGCCCCCACACGGTGTTGCCTCCCACACCCGTAGTGAGATGACATGATAATCAGATCACTTACCAGTGAATTTAACCCCTCAGCCCTTGAGGAGGTGAGCACTCTGATGAGCTGCTCTGGGTTAGAGAAACTCCCCACCAGGGCTGCCCTATGGCCTGATCTAGGGCCCGGGGCCTGAGTGGGTCCCCTGCAGGCATCCTCAAGTGTAGTCAGGGACAGTCCACGTCAGAGTCCAACCCAGGAGACCCCAGTCAGTCACAGGGACGGGCACCTTTCTCCAGACCTCTGCCCACGGCTGCCCTGTCATCTGCTTCCCTCACCTGCAGCCCAGCCACAGCGCTCCTGAGGTCCGAGTTCCACCTCAACGCCCAGGTCTCCTCGCTGGTGGAAGATGCCAACAGGAACCAGGCTGAGAGGAGGAGCTTTAACCCGTGGGGCCTCTACTGCCACCAGGCCCACTTGACCCGCCTGTGCGCCGAGTACCCAGAGAACAAGCGGCACCGTATCCTTGCCAGCCCTCCCCACCGTGCAGGGCACAAGCCCTCAAACCTGGGACCTAGAGGAAATCAGATCTCTCTAGAAGAAAACTCAGAGAGTATGGGCAAGTCAGATTGGGAATCAAGCTGAACCCTAGCCAGGCCACTAGCTGTGTCTCTGCCACCTGGACAGTACGGATGGGCTGGGCTGGGGGTCTCCATGGGCAGAGAGGAATGAGGACTGCCACGCTGGGTGGAGCAGCAGCAGCCTCTGAGGGCTAGGTGGGTCTCCACACCCCCAACCTCCTTTCTGTCCCTCCAAATTCTCCCCTCAGACTCTTCCCATGGAGCTGATGGGGGAGGGGGGGGTGGCTCCTCCCTGAAGGAAGTGCCGTGGGGTGGGCTCTCAGGGGAAGCACCCCCCTTTCCCCTCCAGGCTGCCACATTCTCAATGAGCACATTTAGGCTTGAAATGCCCCTTTGTCACCGCTGGGCTCCTTCCTGCAAACGGGCGGCTGGTTTCACAGTATTTACTGAGACGCATCTGCAAGCCTAATCCCTAAGAAGCTTTTGCAGGATAATTACTCCGCTGAAATTAATATTCCTGCAACTCATCTCCGAAGCTAACATCAACCCACTTCTCCCAAAAGGTATTGGCCCATTCAATGACTTGAGATTTTAGCCTTATGATTTTCTGCCATAAAATGTAAATTGGGCATGGCCTGCCAGGGATTTCACGCCTGCATTTAAATTTCAACCTCAGAGCAAAAAGGAAAAGAAGCTCACATACTCATAAACTCCTCCTAAATAAATGGAAATATTAAAGCAGCCTGCAAAGCTAATACCTTGAATTCTTAATAGTGACGATCGGCCTGTCTGCAATGAAAGAAACAGGAGAGAAGGAAGGGAGCTCAGAGTAGGGATCCCCAGCCAGCTTTGGAGGCTGCCAACTGCATCTCGGGGGCAGCGGCCTTGATGTCCTCAGAGCCTTCCTTAACTTGGTGTGACTAGGGTTCTTGCTGCTGGAAAACGTCGTGTCACAGTACAAGCATCCCTGTATCCTGGACCTAAAAATGGGGACCCGGCAGCATGGGGATGACGTGTCCGAGGAAAAGAAGGCCCGCCACATGAGGAAGTGCGCGCAGAGCACCTCGGCCTGCCTGGGCGTGCGCATCTGTGGCATGCAGGTAGGTGGCAGGGGCCCACTGCAGGGCTGGGCATCCTGGCATGTCCGCTGTGGGGCAAGGATGTCTCCCATCCAGACATCACTGTCCCCAGAGAGCCCTTCGCTTTGGGGGAGCAACAGAGGAGGCGGCCAGGCACAGCTCTTTCAGCAGGGAAATGCATATCCTGGTCTACGACACGCTAGGTTTTTTGAAGAGCACCTTTCAGGGTAGCGGTGTCAGAAACCCACCATTTTTTAACTTGGTCTCAGGGTCTTTGGCAGCTGCAACTTTCCACAGTGGCCACGTGGGTCCTGCCCATGTTGGGAGCAGACCTTTGATGACAGTGTGTGAGCAGGCGCTGGGGAAAGAACTAAGAGAAGGAACTTCTCCACGCACACTGTGGATTCCTCAGTCCCTTGAACGATAAAGCTGAACTCTCCTTCTCAGATGCTGTGAGGCAGTCTGCTCTTTGAATTCTTATTAGTCTTTCCCTCTTCTTACTCCACCTTTTCTGCTGCTTCTTGCTACCTGCTCCGGTTAACAAAGGGGGAGGTTGTAACCTGCTGAGCTCAGCAAAGGAATGGTTAATTTTTCATTGCCCAGACTCCACTCTTCATTTTTGCTGCTCTGATGCAGCTTATGGCAGGGGCTGCAGGAGAACAGGAAGAAATAAACTTTCTCCACGCGCTCGCTCTCACCGTCTACCTACTCAAAGCAAAACCAGACACCGATTTGACGGTAAATGTTATAGCTTTCCTTAATTGAAACTGCCACCCCTTGAAGCTGGAAGTTGAGTCTATAAATTTGTTGCACAGATGTCCCTTGGAAGGCTTGGAATGCAGTTCTTGAGAGAAGGGAGTGTGATGATTCGTGGTGTAAATGGAATCTTTCTCTGGACCTCAAACCTTGTGAAATTGATCTGATTTATTTAGAAAGTGATGCCTATCATGCATTTATGATGGCTAATTTAGCAGCCGATCTCAGGCCCTCCAAAGGCAACAGCAAGTCTATCATATATTTCCGATTTTTTCCAACACTGGTTTTCTGTAAACATATCATGTAATCTGAAGGCAGGAAACACCTGAGAAACTGTCTTGGCTACGGGCAGCCCTTCCCAGGTGTGCCAGGCAGAGGCTTGCCAAGTCACCCTTTGGCCATGCCAACCGCTGGCCTCATATCAGCCTCTGCTCTTGCCTGTGCCATCTGAATGAAATGGGGGTGGCTGCCACTATCTCCCCCATCAGCATCTCTTCTCCATCTGCTCCCTTCTGGTGGCCAAGACATGACAGGAGAGGGGAGAGGAGCCGGTGCCAAGGAGAGGAGCCACCAGCCCCACAGAGCTGCGTGGACCGCCTTGCTCCATCCAGGCTCCCCTCAGCTGCACTGGCTGCCTGAAAACTGTCCACACCTGACCTAGCCTGTGTTTTATTTTCAAACTATTCACCCCACTCCACCCCAAGAGCCATTACTATATCCTTAGAATCTGCAGAGAAAGGACTTTACAAACTTTGTTGGGGAAAATTTAATCGAGTTGGCTTTCCAAGGCCATTGGCTGTGATTTCAGATTCCTACTAAAGCTTTGTAGCTTGGGTTTGCTAATATTTGAACTGAAGAGGGCCAGAAGCCAGGGTTTAAATCATGATTTGGAGGTGGACATTGGAAATTCACAAGAAAGGCCATCCAAACCTTTTCCTCGTGGGTGGAGGGTCACCTCTGTAGGGCGAAGGATCTTCCGAGCTTGGGTTTCTATTAAAGGCTCGCACAGAGAGCATTTTAAAATGTAAAAGCTACGCTGGTGCTGGAAGAAAGATGGTCTTTCTGTTCATTTCAGCCATTCGTGCTCTGTGTCTCCTAGAATTCTGTTTATATATTATGTTAGCTTGCGACGCTGTAAAGGTAGCAAAGGCAATTTTTCTTAAAGTGTGCAGTTCTTCACATTTCCTCCTTTTTCTTTGTAATGTAAGGTTTATCAAGTTGATAAGAGGCACTTTCTCTGCAAAGACAAGTACTATGGACGAAAACTCTCAGTCGAGGGCTTCAGACAAGGGCTCTGTCAGTTCCTGCACGACGGCACGCGCCTCCGGACAGAGCTCCTGGAGCCCATCCGGCGCCAGCTCCAGGCCCTCCTCTCGGTCATTAGGAGCCAGAGTTCATACCGGTTCTACTCCAGCTCTCTCCTCATCATCTACGATGCGCAGGAGCCGGCGGAAAGAGCCCCGGACGGCCTGCACCCTCAGAAGGTTCTGGAGACAGCCCATGGCAGCTCTTCCTGCTGTGTCACCAAGGTTGACATCCGGATGATTGACTTTGCTCACACGACATACAAGGGCTCCCAGAACGAGCACACCACCTACGAGGGACCAGATCCAGGCTATATTTTTGGTCTGGAAAACCTCATCCAGATCCTGCAGGATATCCAGGAGGGAGAATAAGACTTGGTGGGCCCAGCCAGATTTTTCTGGAGTATAGATCTTAAAAGGGACCTATTGGTAGCTAAGATAGTCTAGACAACCCTTAGATGTCTTTGTAATAACTATATCTACATTCAGAAGCCATCTCTTTACATGGCAGGCTATGTTAACAGCTGCTAAAGAAACCAGATCTGGAGGTAATTCCACGTACCCTGGCATCTTGGCTAATGCTGGTCATCGCAGGCTGGACGGTCAGTACAAAATGGCACCATCTTGGAGGACAGTGGAGGGTGCAATATGAGTTGGAGGCCAGCATTACAGCGAGATTCTGAGGTATTCGCGTTTAAAAATGCTTTCTTGTCATGCTGCAGTTCTCACAAGCTGTGAGAAACCTTACTTGAAGAAGTCTTGAAGAATGAGTTCACGAGTTCATGGTTGTCTGCCTGTATGGGCTGCCCATCCAAGGGCACATGGAGCTAATGAATCTCTTCCCTTCCTGAGAGGCCCTGGAGGCGGGGCAGCACGCAGTGGGCAGATCTGCCCATCTCACCAGCTGTGTACCCAGGTTCTGAATGGACAAGGACCACCCCACACATGGCGCTGGCAGGCCGAGAGCCCGGGTTCTCCACTTTTGCCTGTGGAGAGAAGGGTCTTGCCCCTTTACAGACTTCCAGGTACCTGTTGGAAGTGATGATTCTGCCAGATTCTGACCACGAAATGGCTCTGACCATGAAATGCAGCTTCCAGTGGCGGTGGACTGCGCATAAGGAGAAGCCACTGAAGTTACACTACACTCTCAGCTTAGGCTTACTATTTATTTATTTTGGGGGTTGGGAGGGGGGTCAGAAGTGAGGAGCCTGGAGGAAACCAGGCGTGATGTTTACAAGACTGGTGGACAAGTGTAAATAAGGAACAAAGAGCAAAGTTCTAATTAATTCCGTCTTCTGCAGTGTGGAAACCTATTACGATGCCCTTGAGACAAGCACAGAGATACGTTCCCCAATTAGGGAAATAAATTTGTTAATAAAATTGCTGAGGTCACCAGTGATTCTTTGGTGTGCCTTATTACCCTTCCTGTTTATTCATTCCGATCATCACACTGTACAGTAGTTTCAATTTATGAGTGACTAGAGTACGCAGCAAGAACAGTTCGCCAATTTCCTGCAGTCCTTCAGGGAACCTGGGAGGGAAGTGGTGGCTAACAAAATATATGCATGTATTGGCAAGGCAGGCCCCAGCCCTGAGAAGAAAGGCTCCCTTCGCTGGAAGCTTATACAATGCAAAATTAAATATTTTCTGGATTCTCATGGCTAATTACCATCAACTTTCCAAGATCTGCACTAACAGAAGGAAAGAGTGGCCTGGATAATAAAAAAACTTTTGTTTAGTTTTGGGATACATTATATGGATTTCAAAGCACGTTAACCTCTCTAATTATGTTTGGCCGAGGTAATGACGTGATTAATCTGCATGCTCTGTGCCCATGGTGGGAGAGTTGAGTCAAAGCATGTTGAGTGGCAAAAGGGAGTCAGCCGAAAACTAAGTATTTGCTGATGGCAGAAGGGAGCCCTAAATACTGCTTTTTCTGGGCCACTTCCTTGAGAATCTGGTACCACATCAACCAAGTCCAAAGCTCCCTGGCTTAGCTTCTGATTCCTCCCCCCTTCTCAGCCCTGGGTGTTGTGGGAGCCGTCTGAGGATGGGGTGGGAATCCTCAGCTTTTAGGGCTTGGCCACCCATGTCACTAACTGTGCCACAGCCACTCTCCGTGGGCTGGATCCTTATTCCTGCCCATGTGAGGCCCCTCTCGGCACTCCTTTACCCGACGGTGCGCTTCGCATATGAGGCCTTCTTCCTCCTCTAGAAATCATTTAAGGCCCAGCTGGAATTCCCATCTCCTCTTGAAGACGTGCCTGACAAAAGTACAGTTTGTTGTAAGGGACAAGGTTGGCTACTGGTTTTAGACTGTTCATATAAAACTACTGGGCTCCAAGGGGTCACCGTGCTCTGGAACTTGTACAAGGCTTTGCAGATTCAGAAACTTGGCTGAATGAGCCCACCCAATTAGAGGGAATTTGGGAAGAGGGAAGAGAACAGAGAGACATAGAAAGAAGAGAAGATGATGAGTATGTATGTATGTATTTGATCTCCAATCTGAGTTTACTTAAAAACGGCAACAGGGGTGAGGGAACCCTAGACAGCCAGCAACCAGCAAGTGTGTACTTGTCCTGAGCAGCTATTCTGTGCTGATCTCTTTGCTAAGTGCTGTGGAAGACCCAGCTATTGGGAGCTTAGATTCTAGTGGAGGAAGCAGGAACACACATGAACTGACAACAAACCACACAAGTCAGTTACCAATGATACAGAGGGTTAATCTGTATAGTGCGGACGATCAGGCCTATAATTTAAGGCTGAAGAGATTCACTGAGAGCAGAGTCATCACGGAAACTGTTGGAGGAGGTGAGACTTCATCTGGGCCCTGAAGGGTGACAGGATTGGGGAAGGGGCCGGGAGATGGTAAGCAGTTGGGAAGTGGAAGGAGGGAAAAGTCCAGCATGTTCAGGAGTCTATGGACAGACCAACCCATTCAGAAGAGGGTTTTTGTCGTTGGGAGTAGTAGAAATGAAGAACAGGGAAACGGAGTGAGCCAGATGGCGCAGACACTTGACAATCTGCTGAATAGCTCATTCATTTGCTTGTGATTTCATTAATCTGTCCTTCCTTCCTTTCTCCGTGGTTCCCTCCCTCCCCTCCTTCCTTCTTTCCTTCCTTCCATTCATCCATCCAACAAATATTTTCCCAGTGCCTGGGCCTGTGTAGGAAACAAGGAAACGTGAGGATCATGGCGTTATCCTTAAGAACCTCATGATCTAATGAGAGAGTAAAGACCTTCACATGAAAATATCATGGGTGCTTCAACAAGGCATGGGGGCCATCGGCTCAGCTATGCAGACAGACTGCTACCGAGCAGAGCAGAGACAGTGAGGACTCATTGCCACGTGGAGTGATCACAGAGGGGGTGTTTGAGCTGTGCCCTGAAAGGGAGACAAGTCTGAAAGGTGATAAAGATGGGCAGGGATTCCACGAAAATGATCAACGGGCACAGGAATGCGGAATCAAGCATTCTGCTCAGGGAACAGCAGTGGCTTGTGATGGCCACAGGGGGAATCAACCTTGTACAGGTTGTACAAGGGACAGCGAGAAAGAGTAAGATAGAAATGGAGAAACCTCAGGACATGAGAACCAGAAAGGACCCCTGAACCTTCCACTCCACTGCTCCCTGCTGCCTGGAACACTGTCAGAGCCTCCTGGCTTGCCTCCCATCCTAGACTGGGGAGCTCTCTTCTTCTTTTGAACTTAGAAACACACAGGTATTAGTCAGGGTAGGCCAACTGATGTAACAAACAATCCCCTAATATCCGTCACTTAACATTACAATCTAACGTGGTCAGCAGAGAGCCTCTGCTCCACACACTCATCCAGGAACCAGGCTCCTTCCACCTCGTGACACCACCATCTTCAACCACAAGGCCTCAAAGTCAGACAGCATGGAGAAGGCACACCCACATTCCATGGGCAAGAACTAGCCATGTGGCCATACCCGGATGCCAGGGCACTGAGAAATGGTTTAATTGTGTGCCTAGGAAGAGGAAATGGGTTTGATGAGAACCTAGCCGGTCTCTACTATAACCTCTTTCTCCATAATCCTCATGTCAAATAGATACCTGGCTTAAGGAGGTAGAAATAGAGACATAAAGAACAAGTGGGGGCGCGAGGGGACAGCAGGGGCCTAGCAGTGCCAGAACTGTAGGTTCTCATCTAGCTCCTTCCCCTAGCCACGTCCTCATACACTGAGTGTGCCCAGAGTGCTGGTAGATAGCATGTTGCCTGCCCCAGTTTCCTCATTTGGCCCACAGGAACTCTAACTTGGTCCTCAAGACAGGTGATATGGAAGAGCAACCTGCTCCTGACCTCCACCCCAGTGGCAGGGGGGACAAGGGCAGCCTGGGGGACAGTGACTCAGCCCCACCTCTGTCCCCTGGTGTCCCCTGTGTGATTGAAGAGGAAGCTAAAGAGCAGAATATCATTACAGCTTTTTCATAACGCAATGTCATCAGGAAGGCCTGGGCCTCTGGGCAGCACCCTGGCAGCCCCATCACTCTTCCCAGCCGCGTGGAGCCTTTCAGACCACGCTGGAAAGGGCAGGAAGCGGCATAATAAAACAAATGGCAAGGCGAGATCACTCATCAGCAGCTCTTCAAAATGATCTAAACTTCTGACTTTTGATTTAAATCTGCATCCTCTGTGGCCAAAAACATAAAACAGAAGATGAGGGAAAGAACGAAAATGGAGGCGTGGGTGCCAAGAATTAGAGGGGAGGGAAGGAGGGAAAAAAAGCAGCTCTGGGACAATACCAAGTTGAGCAGCAGCCAGGCAGGCTGACTTGCAGCCAGGTTGGGTGCTTTTCATTATGCATTGTTCCCAACTTCTCCCTTCTGTGACTAAGCTGCCCTGAAATGGGACAGGGAGTGTGAGAGCGAATCCAAGAGCAAAATCCAGAAACCTACCTGCTCCTGATTCGCCCTTCACCCTTCTCCCTCAACCCCCTAAGGGTGGGCATCTTACACGGGCAGGGATGGGGGTGGGAACAGGTAGGGGAGGAGACCTGGGCTTGTGTTCTAATGTCGTCTGGTTTGTTCAGATTCACTGAGTGAGGGACTACTGTGCGCCAGGCCCTACTGTCAAACAGTGACAGTGCTTTAAGGCAAAAGGGGACCAAAAGTGATGGGGCTGCTACTTTAGCAGGGGGGAGGGGGGGATCTGAGGTTGGGAAGGCCCCGCTAAGGCGACATCGACCAGAGAGCAGAGTGAAGGGAGGCAGGCCTGTACATCTTGAAAAAAGCTCATCTCCAGAATAAGGCAGCAATCTACTGCCCGTGTGACCCTTCTGGCTGCCTTTACATGGGGACATTAAATGACAAACTGCAGCAATGCAAGTCCAGACCCACTTTTTATGGTAACATATCTGGTATTGCAGCCAATCATTTCCTCCGGTTGAATGAGCTGAAAGAAGAAAAATCAGGCAATCGTGCCCCACAATACAGCTAAGTATTTAATTCCTTTTTAATGTTTACATTATTAACACCAGCATTACAAAACGATATTTTTACTTTCAAGAGATTTAAATGTGCAATTCGGCGTCTCAATTACTGGGATCATTATATTTTGAAAAACTAAAGCAGCGCTCCCTCCCCCTTCTCTCCTCCCCCGATGGTGCCTGCTTCTACAAAGAGTGATCAGGGCTCCACAAAGCCCCAGTACCCAGTTCCAAATGGCGCAGGAGGTGCGGCCCTGGCGGGGGGCTTCAATGAGCCAGGGGAGGCTGCATTTGGTGGGGAATGAGTGACAGTCGGCAGGTGGGTGTTAAAATGGTCATCAACTCCCTGAGTGGCTGGCACCGCAGAGCCACATTCCAGGCAGTGCCTATTAATGTGCCCAGAACCGCACTGCGTGACTGACAAGCCATGAGCCCAGACTCTGGCTCCAGCCACACGCAGGCATGTGGGGAGCAGGTAACACAAGGCCAGAGGACCCGAGAGCTCCTGGGGAAACTAACACACACAGAAACACACCAAGCACGTGGTCCATGGCAACGACGCGGCAGGGAGGCCTCACGAGGCATCTCGATGGAATGGCTGAGAACATGGGGTTCATGGCCCGGCTCTGCTGCTTACTAGCTAGAGACCCTGGCAAGTCCTTATCCTCTGTGTGCCTCGGTTTCCACCTCTGTAAAATGGGGATAACAGTGGCACTCGTTTCTCTCTGAGAGCCCCCGTGGGGCATAAACGAGTCAATCTGTGTAAGGCGTTTAGAACAGTGCCTGGCACAGAGCAAATACTCAGTAAGTGCTGATTATAATTAGAACTCCCATCCTAAGGTAAAGAACTGCAACTCAGAGCAATTAAATAACCCACCCGGGCTGGCTGCGCCCAAGGCCTTTGCCACCCCTCTCCTGGAAGCCTCTCTTGCCCCTCAGGTTACTCAGATCACTCTCAAACCCAAGCCCCTCCAGACCACCCAGACCCCACTCCTGCCCCAGTCACTGTGGCCCCATCTCTCCCTGACATCATCACATCTGATTACCTTGTTCACTTACTAAGTGACGTAATACACATAAGCATTACCACTGCTGTTGCTGTGCATTTGCTTGGTCGTTGTCCGCCTCCCTGACAGAAAGGTGAAACCCCAGGGTCAGGCCCTCACCTGTCTTGTCCACACGTGGAAGGAGCTCAGGGCTGGATTCATGGGCGTGTGACCTGTGGAGTCACAACAGGGCCCTGCCCCCTGAAGAGCCCCACACTTGGTTTAATGCTCTGCTGTTACAGTCTTGAAATTCTTAACAATTTTTTAACAAGGAGCTTCACATTTTCATTTTGCACTGGGGCCCCCACAAATTATATAGATGGTCCTAGATGAATGAATGAACAAACGAATGAATGAATGAATGAATGAGCAAGCCCACATTCCAAGCCAGGTCTGTCAGACTCCAAAGCCTCATTGCTGAACCACAAGCCACACAAGCCTCTGGAGGGAAGGGAGGTGGGGAGGGCAGCCTGACCCGGGACCACCACAGCCTGACCCAGAGGAAGATGCCCTGCTGGGGAAGGGGGAGCCTCAGAAGGAGGCGCTGGCTTGGGTGTCCCCTGGTGTCCAGCTGTTCTCAATGTCTCACTGCACTTGGTCTCAAATGGGGTGAAAACCATCCACGGCCCCCTAATGTCACTCCTCCTCTTGCTGAAGACAGAGGGACCTCAGTCCCTGCCTCCCAGGACAGCTGTGAGCCAGCCAGGTGCTCTTCAAAGCCACAGCTGTGGTGGGGCCTCAGGAGAACCACGCAGCACAGCCCCAGCTGCCTGGAGCTTGAGAGCAAATAGACAGATTCCTTGCCCTTTGGGCCTCAGGGCAGCCACCAAAACTCTGTGGCTATAAATACAGTTGATGGTGAGGATGGATCAGAGAGGTATTGCTGGGCTGGCAACGGGGTGGAGGCACCCGTGAGTGCCTCATTTTCCCCTCCCCCTGAGCTCTCACCCCCTGACCTCATGTACCTCAAGCAGGCACCACATACCCTGGGTCCCCGGAGGTTCTCTTCAAGAGGTCTTTACTCTGAGACTTCAGAACAGTTCAAAGCCGTTCCCTGTTAAAACCACCCAGTGATCTTTCCTCAGATTAAACCGCCCCTTCTTCCACTCTCTCTCATTCCTGCCCTGGGCCTGGCTCTTGCCCCTCAAGGTCCCTCCATTCCCACTTATCCAAATCCTAACCATCCTTCCAGGCCTGGCCCAAATGCCACGGCCTTCAGAAGCCATCCCTGATCTTCCCCCCTACTTCCCTGAACAGCTAGAAGCAAGACTGCTTTCCCCAAACCCCCAAGCGTTCTCTAACACTTCAGCTGAAGCCCTTGTCACTCTAAATCTGTGTTCTGGTTGTGTGTTCACTTCCCTACTCAAGGCAGGCGTCTCCTGGACTCACCTTTACAAAGTAGGTGGGGCATGAAGGGAGAGGTTTTGGGGGAAGCCAAGAGCTGCATGCATGGGATGCCTGGCTAAACGCAGGACAGTGAAGACGCAGAGAGGGGCGGAGGCTTTCTCAAGGAAAATCTGGAAGGTGGGGGTATCTTTTCAAAAGAAAAATCAGGACATTCCACATGAGGATGCAGCTGGAGATGGATAAGAGAGGGCTTGGTAAAACAAAAAAGTTTTTCCAGGCTGAATCAAGTTTTTCCCAGCGGACTTGCTTAAGCTAGGAAACGCGTGCTTCCGGGAGGGCGGGGTAGCGCCCGGCCTGGGGAGGGGGCGCTCAGAAAGGGTACTAATAGGCGCCGGGGAGCGGGAGAAGAGCTGAGGAGCACTAAAACAGGAACTGTGGCAGAGTACCAAGTGGTGGTGACACGTACAGGTGCTGTGAGGAGAGAGAAGGGTGGGGGTGCGAACCACGTGTGCGTGCTACGCGATTAAGTTCAAACACATCTTCATCGAATAACAGGTATTTACATGCAAATATATTCGCTTATGCAAATCAGCAGAGGTCTCGGAGGAGGCTTTTTCAGTCTGGAGCTTGTGCAGTCATTGAAAAGGAGAAGCAAAGCTGTCCCTGGGGTCCCCACATCTGACTCGCCCCCGGGATCTGGGCCGGTTCCAGGAGGACGGAGACTGAACGAGCTCGTCTCGCAGAGACAGGCGAGCAGCGCCCCCTCCCGGAGAGCAGCGGGGCGCCCGCGACGTCGCGCATGCTCACTCCTTCCCGCCCCGCCTAGGAGGGCTGCGAGCCTCAGTGCGCAGGCGCCATCTGTCCGCGCTGACTCCTCCCTCAGGGGCGGGGAAAAGCGGGGCCCAAAATGGCGGCCAGCCGCTACCGGCGTTTTCTTAAACTCTGTGAGGAATGGCCAGTGGACGAGACCAAACGGGGCCGGGACCTGGGCGCTTACCTGCGGCAGCGGGTAGCACAGGCCTTTCGGGAGGGAGAGAACACCCAGGTGACCGGACTGTGGGGTCCGCCTGCGGCGGGGAGGCGGTTGGGGCGAGGGGAGGAAAGGACGAGGCAGGGGCGGGACCCTCGAGCGGGCCAGCGTCGGGCCTGCGCATGCGCGCGCCTTGCCTCCTGGCCGCACGTGCGCGCGGGCCCCTGGTCCCCCGGGAATCGCCGGGAGCGAGGACTCCGCCGTCTCCTCTGTGCTCTCCCCTGGCTGCACCGTGGAATTACTGGACACGCGTTTTAGAAGCCTAGGTGCCTGGGACCCTTCAGCCTTACTGAACCAGAATCTCCGGGGTGGCGTCTTGGCCTCAGTGTTTTCTCAAAGCTTTCGAGATGATTCCGCGTGAGGGCGGGGGCGAGACGCACAGCACCAAGTGTAGCGGGTGACAGTCGCAGGCTTACTCTCCTGACACGGTGCCCTTGCCTCGCAGTGTTGTGCACTGACCGAGCTGATCCCCAAGGAGCTCTGCAGGGCCCCCGCCAAGCCTTCATGTGCTTCCGGGGCCCCTGTACGCCCCGGCAGCAGGTTTGAGTTCTCAGCCTCCACCCCTGTGTGTGTGTGAGTGGGAGACCTACGTTCTTGCTCTGCTCCAGGTTGGTGCTGCAGCCGCTCTGGGATTCATGCATTCACATAGCACATTTTTACTGAGCGCCCACCATGTGCCAGGACCTGCGCTAGATGCTGGAGAGACAGCATTGAGTTGGACATGAGGTCCTGCCGCCGTGAAGTTTGAGTTTACATTCTAATTTAGGACATAGTAAGCAAGTAGACATATGCAAGACAGTTTAGATAAGTACCATGATGGATGCAAAATAGAGTAGCATAATAAAAGGGTAATATTAGTAACGTTAATAAGATAAGGCCTTATTGAGGAGGTGACATATAGATGAGAATGGTATGTTAGAGAACAGAAAGGAAGCCAGAGTGACTGGAGGGTAATGAGGAAGAGGGAGTTTGCTAAGAGCTGAGGTCAAAGGAGAACGGGAGCCAGGCACAGGAGGGCCGTACAGGCTCTGGTTGGGAGTTGGGTTTTATCATAAGGCCAGGGAGAAGCCATTGGGGAGATTTAGTCAGGGGACTGAGGTGACCTAACTTACTTTTTTAAAAAGATCACTCCAGCTGTATATGGTGAATGGGTTATAGGCGGCAAGGACGGAAATAAGCCTGCTCTGGTAGCCCAGGGAAGAAATGGTGGCTTGGCTGAGGGTGGCAGCACAGCAGATGGAAGTGGCTGGATTCGAGTTGCAGTGTGAAGGTTTCGTCAACAGGACTTGCTGATATATTGGATGTGGGGTAAGGGAAAAGAGAGGAACCTAGGACAACACCTGGATTATTTTGGCCTGAGCAGCTGGGTGGAAGATGGTGTCATTTACTGAGAGGGGAAAGACTAGAAGAGCAACAGGTGGGCTGTGGGAAGAACATCTTGAGTTTGGAGTTAGACGTGTTAAACTTGAGATGCCAAGTGGCCTGACTTCCAAGTGGAAATGTCAAGGAGGCCGTGGGATATTTGCCTGGGGTTCAGGCAAGAGATCAGAGATATGAAATGAGATACATAGACACATAGCGTGAAGAAATGACTTGCAAAACTTGGCCATGACCTATCAAAGCAGGAACATATTTTCTTACAAGTGAGCCCAACACAGAAGCAAGCCAGCTCGCCTACTGGAGCAAGAACATGCCCAGTGGCGGCATTGTAACCAGATCGCCGATTGGGTGGAGGGCATGGATGGTGGGCATGGGTGGAGTGTCCGGCCCAGGCTTCTGTGGGGAGGCTGGGGGGCTTGCACTACACTGAGGGTAGTGCACCTCACACCTTTTACAGTGCTCTGCACTTGCCCGATGTGTAAGGATCTTGAAGGCAAGAATCATGCCTAGTCCCAACTCTGCAAGTCCCAGAGACTTTCTAGGGCCCTGCTCCCTGCTTGTTTTAGTGTGAGCTTCCTGAGAACAGGGATGGTGCTGTTGTCTTTCTCCCCCAGTTTTTAGTCTAGTTCTTGGCACATAAAAGACACTCAGTAAACGTCTGAAGGAATAGATAAATAAATGATTGGTTATGGCTCATAAGGCAGGAATCATTTGAATATAGTTGCAGACGCAGCAGAACTAGATGGAGAGAAGTAGTGAAGAGTGAGGAGGGGATATTTCTGTGTCCTGAGTTTGAGAGGTTACTTTGCGCGGGAACTGCAGGAACTGCAGAAGAGGGACCTCACCTGGTCCTGCCCACAAGGGAGCTTACAGTCAGGCAGATCCGTGAGCCACTCTGAGGAAATTCAGGCGGTGAGACCGGCCAGCAGAGAGGCCAGCAGAGGCTCGCTCATCAAGGAGGTGAGAGAGCGACGGTCACCTACTTGACTGTTAGCGTAAGAGGAGCCAGAAAAGGAAGGCAGAGCTTTGTCTTTGGGAGTTGTCATCCTCTGTCATCACCTAGGGAGATAGTTCTGATCCGTCGGAGGCCCACACAGATTTGAGTCATGGCTGCAGAGGCAAGTCATGGCTCGGTTGATGGTTGCAGAGTGGCTGATGAATGTGTCCCTGGCAGAGTAAGCCAGTGCGTCATGATGGCAGCAGGCGCATCACTCAGGACCACTGTCATGCTCCCTCATCCTCATGACACCTAAGAACTGAGTGCCTGGGCTTAGTAAATCTTTGTGATAATTTTGGGAGGGAGCAGCACCTTGCTGGAATTGAGAACAGCAGCGTGAGTCACTCCCACTGACACCCCCGGACCATTTACAAAGACCTGGAGAAAGAAAGGTAGTTCTGATAGACTCCTCCTTGAGCTGGCAGCCGGCGGGTGTTAGACCCAGTTGGCTGATTGCTGTGGAGCTCCCCCTTGGTTATGCCAGTTGCCAAAAAGACAGGACTGGCGGGGGTGCAGCTCTGTACTGCAGCCTTTTGTTCCTGTTGAGGAGAGAGGCAGCAGTCGTCTTGGCCTCTCAGCTTCCTGCATCTTGACAGTAACGCTGAACACATGCAGGGCACTCTTTTGCATGCGTGATCTCATTTAATTTAATCCTCAGTGCAGCCGAGTCAGGTAGCCCTGACTATTCCCATTTTACAGGTGAAGAAACAAAATCCAAAAAGTACAACAACAAACTCGGGGGCCCTTGGAGTTCAGTGGCAGGACAAGACAAGGAGCATCAGGCCCAGCTCTCCCGGCCCGCATCTCGAGTTGCCCCCTGGCTGCCTGTCCCTCAGTGGCCGCTCCTCCCGAGTTATTTCTTGTTAGAAAGGCCTCACTATCAAGCCACTCCCTTCCCCTCTTTCCCTGCTTGAACGCTTTTGGACCATGGACAGTTTGGATGAAGAACTAAACAGCTCCCTGTGTTCACCCACCTGCTTCTCTGCCCCAGGCTCTACCTCCCCAGGGTGCACGGGAAGAAACATGGTCCTCAGGTGGGACAGCAGTGCAGAAAAGCCAGATTCACGAGAAAGCACATTGATCATTCAGACTCAAAAGCGGAGTACAAAATCACTGCCATGTTCGTTCCACCTGAAAGTGCCGTTTGGGGAGTCTCCCCGTCCACCCTAAACCCACTGAGAGGGAGTGATGGTGGGAAGCAGGAACACACAACACCTCTTACACCCTCCATCCTGTTGTGCAATTTTTTTCAAGTTAATGCTTATGGATTTTACCCCCTTCGAATACGGTTTCCTGAAGAGAACACCTGTTACCTGCAGCCCGGGAGCTTAATAAAAGAATCGTGGCGTGGAGCAAGGTGCAGAACAGCTGTAATTGTTGACTTCAGTGCAGAGAAAGGAGCCGAGCCTTCTAATGAGCTCATTAGGGGCACAGGCAGCTCCCTAAAAGACCCCTGCCTGTACACTAGCACCCACTTAGCCAGCATGGGGGCAGCTCTGAGGAACAGCCTGGAAGTGCTGCCACCCAGGAAGGGCTCACCCCCCATAGAGTTCTTGTAATTGTATTGTATCCAGGTTTCAGTAATGTTGGCCCTGTTTGAAAGGAGTTGGACTTTGAGGTTTGCAGTAATGTAAATGATATTTCTAGCTCCTCAGAGAACAGAGGTTTTATATGGTGCTGTTTTCTCTGCCATCCAGTTGAGGCCCAGTCTTTGGCATTCCTCAGGGTGGCGGACAGCTAGCTCCACTCTGCGTGGCCCGCGCTGACGGCGGTGACGCCATCTCAACATTGCGCACCTGCCTCAGTGGGCCCCCTGAAGTCAAGTTTTTGAGGGATGGCCTCAGAACAGATTTCACCATTTTGTAATAATCTTGAACCCCTGCTGTGAAACAGGAGTTGTGAGCAGAACCATCTCAGAGGGAGTACGAACATCTCCATCTCTTTTCTCTGCTGCTTCTGGATGGAGCTAAAGTGAGTTCAGGCAGTGTTTAGACGAGGGGATGTGGTTTTCCTGCATGTGTAAAGATGTGGTGCTCCTCCCAGAGGGTAAATTACAGACCGCTGTCATTGGATCTCCACTTCACTCAGAGATGTTCGAGTCTGCCTGTTGCCTCCTGGACAAGTGGCGGACAGCTTTGTGAGGCCTTCGTTGTCCTCTGGTCCTTGGCCCCAACCTCTCTTTTGCTTCTCACCACATCCTGGCACATGCTTCTGCCTCAGTGAGCGTATCTTCTCATGCCTCCCAAATTGGCCATATTATAAGTGGTTCTTAACCTTTGAGAATCTAGTGCACTGTGGACACCCTCTCGCTCCCCAGAAAGCCCAGACACACAGCTTGCCAAGAATTTGCTGGTGTCCCAGCCCTTGAAGTACTCCTTGGCTTGGCTTCAGACTCTGCCTGAAACATCCTTGTCCCCCTGCCTTCTCGAGCCTCCTCTCAGGCGCTCCTCTGACTCCCATCCGCCCAGGCCCAGGTCCAGCTCGGAAGTCTACACTCCTCAGAGTGAGGGCCTCTGGCTCCCCTCACTCTGAACTGTCACCGCAGTGAAACTCAAGACCTTCACCACACCTGCCCTGTCCGCAGGCCTGCTGACCTGCTCCCACCTCTGGTCTCTTGTGACTCTGGCACTCGGTTATGCACTGCCCCGGGCCGTGTTTGATTTTTAGTGCATGCATGTCTTGTCTCCTCAGCTTGATTGACAGCTTCTCCAGGGCCAGGGTTGGGTCTCCCGTCTGTCCCTCCACAGCCCCCTGGCAGAGCACTCTCCATAGTAGGTGCTCAAGAAATAGATTTTCAATTGAATTGCAGGGAATAGGCTCCCATAACGGAAGGAACTCATTCCAGAAGTTCATTACCAAGTCATGAAAGCCTTTTTTCATAGATCCTCCTGGACTGAATCCAGCTCTACCTTAATTAGCAAAGCAATTTGCGACACCCTTTCCCAAAAGTGCTTATGCGTCCCTTTGTGTGACTAGAATAGGGGCTGCTGTACCAATTGCTGTCACCACCCAAAATTCAATTTTGAAAATCGAAAACAGTGCCTGCGGCAGTGATGTAGATTTGTATGTATAAAAGTTTAATATGGTAAAGAGAAATTTACTGACGACTGAGCAGGGGAAATGCAAAAGGAGCAAAAATAGAGCCATAAAGGACACTTTGTCAGTTGAACATCTATTTTATTCACATTTAGGGAGCAGAGCTGAATTTTTCATAATGTCCCACTGCTACCTTTTTCAAACCCAGTGCCTCTGTTAGTCCCAAAATGTCCGTAATCTCATTAGGTGTGAATGCAAAATCAGGTAATTTAAAGCTTGTATATAAGAATATTTCTAGAAGTGCACAGTACATTCCATCAGGAAAACTATATTTCAAAATTCAGGAATGTTTTTGGTCGAGTCTGAATAAAGTGTAGGATCTAGGAATGTGGTGAGGCTTCTGGAATTAGACAAGTATTTCTACTGAGGTTCTTTTAAGTAGTAAGCAAGACAGTTTCCTAGTTGCCGAGCTTGGGTCGGGTGCGACTAGGAACCCAGGATTGGCCGTGGCCCTGTCTCTTTTAGGCCGTAATAACTCAGCTAGAGCCTGGCGTACCTCACTCCCGTGTCCCCTGAGCTGCTTTTGCAGCCTCATGTAGTCACCACCTCACTTCATATGGGAAGTTGGGTGACACTTTCATTTTTGGGTGCTTGGTTGTTTTTAGGGGTTTGGTTCCCTCTCAGATTATTAAGGGAGCTCCAGGCATTATGTAAAATTTCTAGGAGACTGTCTCTTTAACCCTGAGGGAATTTAAGAGGTTGAGGGAGCCAGAGGGCCACTTTGTTTTTCCCACTCAGACCCTCTGTTGTTTGCTCTCGCAGGAGCAACGCTCTGCAGTGGTGACCCTGACGTCCCTCTTTGCCCCTTCTCTGTGCCCTGCTGCCCTGTCAGAGATGGGAAAAGATGGAAAGAAGAGGACCCCCTGCTCACCCCCTGGAGGGTACAGTAGGAGGTGGCTGAGTGGCCCTCTGGCGAATTCTCACCGCTGGAGAATTTGGAGGAGAAGCAGGAGGGGACCTTGCGTTGCAAGGTTTCTGAGGGTGGGGATCTGGCGGGAATGCAGGTTTGATCAGGAAGTGGTGTCTTGGTCCCGCGGCAGCAGTGGGAGCCCAGGAGAGAGGCACTAGGAGGAAGGCAGGGCCTCTCCTAGGAGCTTGTTGGGAAGGTAGCTGGATGGTGGTAGGAAGGGAAGGTCCAGATGAGTGGCCATTAAGTAAAGAATGGGGGCAGCAAACGGCTGCTCACTCGGCAGAGACCAAGGGTCGGTGTCTGAGACCCGCTGAGCCCACCGTGGAGTGACGTGAGTGCCGGGAGCCATCAGGCTGAGATCAGAGGGGAGCTTCAGCAATTTCTGGTCCCTTCATTGCTTCCGTCTCTGGCCGTACCCGGCAGTCACACCGCAACTCCCATTCTGAAAATGTCCTACCCGCCATCCCTGGGCAGCCACTTATGCTGGTCCTGTGCCTGGTGAGCCCCGACTTCCTGCTCGTCACTCCCGCTCTTCCTTGGCCCCGACCCTCTGGCTGGCCTTCCCTGGCTCCCCTGGCAGCTGGAGGGGAGCCCCCAGCACCCTTCATTCCACCGTTACCGGGACTGTCCTAAGCTGTCCTCTGTCCCCCTTGGAGTTTGTGAGGGAGAGACCTGTGTTTACTGCTGCAGCTGTTTACTGCTAGTAATAGTAAGAAAAACTAATCACCACATTCCCCTGTGTTCCAGGCCCCGGATTCAGAGCAGTCCAGGCACTACCTCGTTTATCCTCGCACCACCCTCAGAAATAGGGACTATTGTTGTCTTTTCTCTTAAAGGTTAAGTTGGCCAGTATGCTTCAAAAATGTCAAGACTTGAAAGACAGAGAAGCCGAGGCGCTGCCCCAACTGAAAGAAGCAGCTACATGACTGATAAAGGCAGGAGGTGATCCTGGGCCAAAAGAATTTTTTCTTTAAAGATTGTTACTGAGACAGCTGGCAGAATTGCACTGTGGATGATGGACTAGATGAAAGTGTTGTATCAGTGTTAAATGTCCTGAATGTGATCATTGAACTGTGGTTATGTAAGAGCGTGTCCTTGTTCTTAGGAAATACATACTGAAATATTACGGAGTGAAGGGATGGATGCCCCAACTCGCTCTCAGCTGGAGCAGAAGACAGATACAGACAGACAGAGACAGAGCGATCAAGCAAATGTGGCAACTTTTCTAAAAGTCTCAGGGGAGATTGAGTTTTTTGCCCAGCATCCCATAGCTGATAAGTGATGGTGTCAACTCAGGCCGTTGACTGCACTGCTGTCACAGCTGTGGAGGCCCAGTACACAGGGCCCAGCGTGCTGTAGGTTCTCAGTGCATGTCTTTTAAATTTATGAGTGAGCACGTGTGCACAGGCATGAAAAGAGCAAGCCAAAGATGCAATGCACAGTTTTCTGATGTTCTTCAGAACTTCGTGAGGGGGTTATTCTTCTCCTCGTGTCTTGTACCCTCTGTCTTCTGTGTGAGCTCCTGGTCTTGCATGCCCTGCTGAAGACGTAATCTTCAAAATGCTTTCCTCCCAAGAGCCTGCTGCAGAATTCTGTTCCAACTGGACTTTCCCTGGAAACGCTGCTCAGCAGGGAGTCAGAACTCAGTCACCAGCCTGGAGTTTTCCATCCATTGTTTCTTTCACCAATAGCCCCAATCCAAATAATGCCTTTGATTATTATTCAACAAACACTGGCTCCCTCCTCAGTCCATTGTCCTTTCTCTCCTGATATGGCTGGCTGGGCATTTTCATGACTAGTGACGTGAATCCAGAGATGGATCAAGTAGAATGAAAGGACGCGGTCGTCTTTTTTGTTTGCTGTAAAGTGGGGACCTCGTTTGACACATATGGAGGCAGAAGTGGAGCTGCCTTATTAAAACGCTTAACCACTGATTTATTTATGCTCTGCCTTCTTCGAGAAAGGATTTAAATTGGAAAAAATCCATCATTTGAATTCTGGGAGAAAACATAAAAGAGAAAGTTTTGTTCTGGGGAGCTTTCAGAATTCTTGGCAGAATACTGTAAGGAACTATAGATATATCCTAGGAGGGGAAACTGAGAAGAGGTGTGAGGGAGCGTGTTGCTAGCTTCCCTGGGACCCCCAGCAGGGGCACCGCTGTCTCAGGCACCCCGAGTAATTTTCCCCTTTCTGTTCGCAAGGCCGCGGCGTTGGGGCCTTGTCCTTTCCAGCAGTACCTAACTGGACTCTCCCTCCTGGTTCTCCTCAGTGCACCTCTCTCATCCTAAAATACTGCTCTCTTCGTGTTTCCTTGTAAAATTTCAGCTGCTGTCCACTTAGCACAGATGAAAGCTCAGATGATTTTTTACCTTTCATGAAAGAATTTTTATTTAATACATTTCATATTGAAGGTTTAACTCAAAAAGCTCTTTCTTTTTCTCCTGCCAGGCTCTTTGACCTGCATGTTCAGGCCTCGGCCAGGCTGGCTGGTCGGAAGCACAGGTGGCATTCCAGCCGCCTCTGCCTTGCCATGCTGTCCCCTCCACCAGGAATGTTCCCCTTTCTTCCTTCTGCTCCCCAACTCCTGTCATCCTTGAGACCCAGCTTAGTCTCGCATCCGCCCCGCACTGACCGCTTGAGCCCGCGGGGAGCCCCCTCTGACTCTTGTTACCCACACTCCCCCAGCGCTCCCTCTCCGAGATGGGCCCTGCCAGTGTTACGTTTTCATTGTGGCGCACAGGTCACAGGTGCTCAGTAATCATGTGTTGCCAGTTGATTGAGCGGGCTTTTCTGCAGGTTGGGGAGCTGACAAAGGTGGTTTCTGGTAGCAGGAGCTGCAGGCTGAGTTTGCTTCCCAGGAGGGAGGGCTGGGCTGCAGGCCTGCTTCCTCTGAGGGCCTCTGTCAGTGGGGTCCTCCCTCAGCTGCAGACAAGGTGGGAGGCAGGGCTGTATGCTCACTGCCTCGGGGCTTCTCTCTTTTCCAGATTGCCGAGCCTGAGGCCTGTGATCAGATGTACGAGAGTTTAGCACGACTCCATTCAAACTATTACAAACACAAGGTGAGTGAGCCACAGTCTTTATAGCCCCAGCTCTCTGACTGCAGACGATCAATGAGAATGAGTGAAAATCTGATTACGCAATGTTTTATACAGAATTGTGGTTTTGCTACTTTCAAACGCAACCAGTAATTTCAACCAAGCTAACAAAGGTGCCTGGTAGAGGTTTTGAGGTCCCCTAAATAAGAGCTACTTATAATTTTGAGTAAAAACCATTATTTGATATGCCAGTATGTCTTCTGGGTGTGCCTGACAACTGCCGGATCTTAGACGTATTTTCCCATCCACTCTGGTGGAATTGGTACTTCCCCACACTCACTCTGGTGCTAAAGACAGGGTGATTGGGAAAGTCCCATCAGACAGGGCTTGGCTTTTCCTTGGCCCTGACATGATGACTGTCAAATTCCATTTAGCGTGGCTTTTCCCAGGCTTGGAAAATGTGTCCAGTAACTCCCCAGATATACATGGCCAAGTGCCTAGCTTACAGGGAAAAGGAATTTCTTCTAAATCCTCGAAACTCAAAGTGTGGCTTGTGAGCAGCAGCACGGGCATCACCTGGGTGCTGGTTAGAAATGCAGCATCGTGGGCCCCACTCAGCCCTTTTGAATCCCAGCCTGCGTTTTCAGAGAGGGTTCATGTACATTGAAGTTGGAGCCGCCTGGTTGAGATACCAGTGCTTGCGAGGCCAAGTCTTTGACCTCCAGGTGGCGCTGCTCTCCTTGCCCGGCCGCTGGCTTCAGGCCACCCACTGCCCAGAGAAGGCCAGGGACTGCGGTTAGAGAGCAAGGCTTCCCTCTGGGATCGTCAGGTCTCAGGTTGTGCTGCAGAACTAACCTCTCCCCTCCCTTCTTTCTTCCTCCCTGGCCCGTGTGTCCAGTACCCTCGCCCCAGAGACACAAGCTTCAGTGGCCTGTCGGTGGAAGAGTACAAGCTGATCCTGTCCACAGGTATTGAAAGCACAGTTGCCTTTCCTGGTTGGTTTGCAAATGATTCTTTGAGTTTGAGTGGCCAAGGGGAATTGTCGAATAAGACAGCATTGCTTGATGGAAAGTCTTGTGGAATAGCCCAGAGGAAATTCTGAAGCTACAGGGCTCATGCTTTTTGGCCAAAGACTATGGAGAAGGTCAGAGGCATTATTTAAAAAAAGAAAATCCATCTTTAGAGCTTTTAAGTTCAAGGCTGGGCAGCAGGGAACCGAGGGAATACGTGTTTGCCAAATGGAAGTAGTTGAAATCAGGATGGAAGGAAAATAATTTTATTTTTATGGTCCTAAGGGGGCTTTATAAACAATGAGGGTTTTAATTGAAACAAAAAGCCATTCAGTAAACGTGTATGGGAATATCCGCCTAAGAGTTATCCAACCCAGGGGATGTGGTCTGTGGGTTACATACAGGCTTAACTAGGTAGGTTGGAGTCATTGGTTACTCCAATTAACCAGGAAGGAAATACCCTGCCTAGCCCACTCCCTCCTTGCTTCCCCATCTCCATTGTCACCGAAGGGGGAGCCTGGGTTGTCGGCAAGTTCTGGAAAATTACTATTTTTAATGCCAAGGATACTGTATACAAAAATAGGCTAACCTTTTCTGGGAAGGCATCGCCCTGAAACATTCACCTTCTGGTACTCTAGAAATTTCTCTTTCCTATTCTTGTGGCAGCTTTCAGGAACTAAGTGTTGGGGATTTGGCCTTCTAGAAAGCTCTCACGTTCTGAGCAGATTAAAACGTGGTAGTGTCACCTGCTATTGTGTCTCAAGTCTGATCCTATTTTTATTACAGAACTCTCTGGAAAACTGGGGTAGAGATATTTTGGCCAGGCAGAATCACTTTATTGGCAATTAAAAATATATATATATCAATTTATTCCCATGTCTGTGGGCCCATGTAGTTACCAGCATTAATGCACAGTGTCATTGTGAGGGCCTTGGAGAGTTTGAGCCAAGTTTGAACTTGAAATTCCAAGTGAGAAATTAGAATGAAGCTAAGTTGCAGAGGCCCGAGGCTCTGGCCCCTTGGTTAACCCTCTGTGAGTGGGGGGGAAGAGGCCGCAGCGGAGGAGGGGAGCTGGAAGGCTCCCGGCCACGGGCCTGGGCTGCAGCTTGTTCTGGCTGGGAGTTCAGCCCCAGGAAATCTGCTGATAATTTGTTCTCAGAGCAAGCCTCCTGTTTTTGTTGCGACTGTGTGGAATAAGCTTACCGAACATTTCCTCTGACAGGGCAAGAAAACACCTTGCCGTGTTTGTAGTGAGAGGACGTGAGGGCCTGGCGAGTCTGCAGTGTGGCCGCAGTCTGGGTCCCGAGTGTGTCCATCCCGGGCTTGCGGCCACGGGAGACTCTAAAGGAGGCCTCATGGCTTACAAGTGGACAGGGAACCCTCCGCGTCTGAGTTTGTGCCCCACAAGAGAACCTGGACTTCTGGAAAAGTCCCCGGGTGGGATGCTGGGCTTATGGCTTGTGGCTGAGGCACAGTACATGTCCTAATTCAGTCAAGAGCCCACTGACAATAATGTAAGTTAGCTTTTTGTTCAGAAAAGTTACTCTTTTTCTCCAGAAATTGTGTTAACAGATGAAAATCCAAGCTATGAAACTGAAATATTATGTGAAAATCTAAATTTAAAACACAAGTAAAAGTAGGTATCAGAGAACTTGAACGCTAGAGAGACGTTAGACCGGTAGTTTTCAACTGGGGGTGATTTTGCTCCCAGGGGACATGTGCAGTGGCCGGAGACACTTTGAGTTGTCAGAGCTAAGGGCAGGGGTGGCACTACTGGCATCTAGGGTGTGGAGGCTGAACATCCTACAGTGCACAGGGCAGTCCCACAACAAAGAAGTGTCTGGCTCAAGAGGTCAGTAATGGCAAGACTGAGAAGCCCTGCTTTGGCTCCTTTGGACTGTGTGCATGTGCGTGTTCGTTCTCAGACAAGGGCCCCACTGGCTCCCTCCAGCTCCCTGCTGCCTTCATGGCGGTGACAATGGCCACATTTTCTTGAGTGTGGTCCAGGTGCCAAGCAGGTGAGTGCCACTAGTTCCTTTCATTCCCACAACTTCCGAGACAGGCGTTTTTATCTCCACTTGACAGAGGAGGAACCCAAGGCCCAGAAGGTGAAGACATTTGCTTAAGGGGACCGGGACCCACTGGGGAAATGTTGGGCAGGGATTCGGGCCCAGGTCCATCTCACTCCCTGGGGCCTGCTCAACTCCACAGCAGGTTGCTTAAACTCCCTCTGCCTCAGTTTCCACATCTGAGAAACGGAGAGAGTAAGGTCTGTGCAGCGCAGGCCAAGTTTTGAGAGAAAGCATCTGGGCCTGTGGGTTGTGTGGCTGACACTGCAGTGCCATTTCTTCACCCACTCGGGTGTAGCAGGGCAGTGAGGGCCCTGCTTAGATGCTGACTGATGCTTCCATGTGAGCAGAGGCCACTGTGAGGCACAGTCCTAGTCAACCAGTGCTCAGTCCACACCAGCAGTTATTTTTCTCTGACCCTATCTGGCTTGCTTATCAGAAGTTGGGTCTCCACTTCCCCTTTTCAGGAACACACTGAAAAGCGAGGCAAGCTTGTATGGCCAAAGCCCCGGGGGGCCAAGCTACATAATCAAATTTCAGATCAGTCTCTTTCTTTTTTTGCCTTCCCCTTTTGCAGACACCCTGGAAGAGTTTAAAGAAATGAATAAAGGCATGTGGAAGAAACTGCAGGAGAAGTTTGCCCCCAGGAGTCCCGAGGAGAAGCCTAAGGCCTGGGCTCGGGCCTTATCTCGCCCACGTACCTAAGCGTGGAGTCCTGTATGTTGCCATCATAAATAAAACCGCCCTGATTTCCCCTGTCCTTGCAGTTTGGGAATCTCATCTAGCCTCCACAGAAAGGAAGTCCTTGTTGCTCTAAAGAAAGCTGCAGCCTGAGCAGAGATGCCAGTTGAGCATCTGCCCTGCCCATCAGCCAGGGGAGGGAGGCCTCCCAGGGAGAGGAAGCGTGGGTCTCGTCTGGGCCTGAGAAGGGAAGGTGACGGGGCCTCTGGGCAAGGTGCTTCCTGCACGGCCACAGGAGCCCCACCTTGCCAACAGGGGTCTGGCGGCTCGTGGCAAGACTCTCAGGCTCCCTTTTGTTGTAGGAGCTCCTGGAAGATAGCCAAAAATAGCAGTAAATACCGAAGAAGGCATCCTGTTGCAAACAGAAAGCAGCAGGAGGTGGTATGGCAGATGAGAAAAAGCCTGCTTGGCCCTCATTCCTACTGACTCAGAAGGATGGAGCTTGGTCCTCTGCCCCTGACCTTGCAGAAAACCCACGTTCCAAGTTGGCTTAAGGGACAGAGTGGAGCCACAGACAGGCCTTGGCCAGGTGGGGCCTCAGGTTGTGGTTGGCTTCAGACCTATGGGCAGGTTCTGTGGGAGGCCACAGGACAGAGGCCCCCTGGCAGGGACACACACAGGGTTACCTTATTACTCCATGGAACCTTAGCTCTTAACTAGTAGACATTACATTCCCTACTTGAGCTTTCTTCTGTCAAGAACAGAGCTGAGAGGAGGAGTGGAGCAGAGCCAACAGCATCCCTCCCTGCGAAGAAGTGGAAGTAGGTTCTTAACCTCGTTTGTACCTAGACTCCTCATGATGTTTTGAAATGCACATGATGAAATACACAGGATTAGACAAAAGCCAGTTGTACTGAATACAAATCTGAACAGGGACCCCTGGTCAAGAATCACTTTGAGACAGGATGTCACTCAACATCTCCAGAGAGGCAGAGCCTGGACCAGTGGCCAAGGGCTTGTATTCCATGCTCTACCAGCATGCCACGTTACCTCACAGCCCTTGGGGGGTACAGGAAACAGCATCCCCCTCTAATGGACTAGGTTTCTATTAATTTATTTAAGGCAGTTAACATATTAGTTCTAAGGCCAAAGGATGTGTAAAACTTTACACCAAAAGGAGAAAAAACAAACAGTCAAAAACCAGCCACTCAAACACAGCCCAGTTCTATCACCTGGGCGTGTGACTCCTCCCCAGGAGGCCCAGGAAGAGGCAGATCCCTGGAGCAAGGCTCTCCATCCTCGGGTCACAGTCTGGCTGGGGCCATGCCAGAGAGGGTGGCCCTGACACGGACGGTGAGGTCTGCACTGTCTACAGCAGATCTGAGCACGGAGGGAGCTCTGCGGCCACGGCAGGGCTGAGCATAGCACCCGTGAATAAGTTACGTAAGGAAGCCTTAAAATGACTGGCAACTGCATTGCCGCACCCCTCCCGAGGCGGGCAGTGTCCCGACTGTAGTGCTTGAATAAAGAGGTGACCCCATCTTAATCACCCACAGGAAGGAATACGAAGGAATGTCAGTTACTGCTTTAAGGGACAAAGCAACAGTCCTTCAGAAGAACTTATCTTCCTCTAAAGTGTGAAGGTAATAAGCTGAGTCCCGGTGCGTTTCTGCGTCATTTCAGGGCTCTGGGCAGCACTGTCAGCTCTGGCTCCCCTCTCCATGCTGGTCAGCACCTGGGTTGGCACCAGGCTGTCTGGCACAGTGGGAGCTAGAGGCTGGGTGAGCACCTGGCCTCGAGAGGCTGGCGGGCTGGCTGGGCCACCCAAGGGAAGGGACAGTGTTCCCAATCACAGCTCTACAGCGACGGGCATCCTGTCAGGGCCCTCGATGGCTCTCCTCAGCGGCTCATGCAGTTCTGGACGTCAACAAAGCCCAGGCGCTGCCTGCGCTTCCGCTGCTCCGTCATCTAGGATTAGACAGATGCCAGCAGGTCGGGTCAGGCCGCCCAGCACCCCCTCTCCACGGGTACTGCCGAGGGCTAGCACCCACCCTCCCCCACGGACTCAGCTGCCATTCAGCACTGGCAGCAGGCCAAGGCTCCTCAGGGTGCAGCAAGGATGTCAGGCTAAAACCCTCTTCCTCAATTAGTGTGTCACAAACCCCTGATTTGGTGCAGCTGGAAACTCACTCCACCTAAAAGAGGGGCTGCCGAACCTCATTTAGTCACTGCCAGATGGAGAGGAGGATGCTCTGGGCAAGAGGGGATCTTGAGAAGCGGGAGGATGCCTGACCTGCCCTGTCGCCAGTGAACCCCTCCGAGGGACTCCTAGCAGCTGCCAGAGTAAGGGGAGGGCCCCACACACCTAAACCAAGGTCCCCCTGGGCCGTGTGTCTCAGGGGCGCAGGGATAGGGGCTGCCAACCCTGGTGTAGCTTTCCGCGGAGAGGAAAGTGTGTTTGGAACGTGTCTTCCACCCCAGACCCAAGAAGGAGGGCCAGCAGGAAGGGGGGGGGGGGCGGGGCATGAAGGCCCCAGTATCCTCTCCCTCCACCCCCGTGACTGAGGGTGCCCAGTGTGGGACCCTAAGGGCAGGGCCAGGACAGGGCTAGGGTGCACACCTGCTCCTTGAGCTCGTTAAGCTGGGTGGTGAGGTGGGACACCAGCTTCATGGTGGAGTTGAGCTTGTCCTGAAGAATCCGGATCTCGTTCTGTTCCCCCTCCCCCTCGTTGCTCACTAGGGACATGGCCCTCATCCGGGGGAACCAGTCCAGGTTCTTGTTCTGAAAAAGATCAGCAGGATGAGCAAGCTTGGGCCCAGCCTCGGAAGGCCCCGTTTGGAAAAGCAGTAATGTGGGGGGAGCCTCCTGCCACACCCTTGACAGAATTACTCCCCCGGGATGCGTCATGGGAAAATCTGAATTGACTGGGGTCCTCGCCGGGCCAGAGCGAGCTGGCAGTGAACCCTCTGTGGGCGTTAAGGCCACAGCACTGTGACAGGCTGACTTCCGTTAGGCGGCCTCACTGGTATCGGCACCATCTGTTTACTCTCATAACACCCTGCAAGGGGTGGAGGGGAGGCCTCTGCGCCCAGACCCTGAATCTCCTTCCTTCCTTCCTCCCCGCCCTGCCATGCACGCCCCATGCCCCAGGAAGATTCGAGTCAGACAGATGGCACACTGAGGGAGCCGGAGGCTCTGCTGAGTACGCTGGCGTCTGACACATCTGAGAGGCAAAGCCATGTTTCCTGGGACAGAGGAGTGGGGAGGGGGCCACCAAGCAGTTTTCTGTTTCCTTGTCACAAGCTTTGAATTCTCAGACCAACAGATAAATCTGTACTCAAAGATCAGTTCAAATTACAGACTTAAAAAACAAATAGAACTCCCTTTTTTTTTTCACTAGATAGTCTTTCCTTTTAGCCTGCAATTTATCATTGTGCAGTAATGTGAAGATGCGCTGTATTTGACGGAACTGATGGGCTTCCTGTCCCCCAAATGCTATAAGACCCTTTTTTATTAATCACTGCCTTCACTCCCTTCATTACTATAGAAATTGGACAGAGAATAAATTTGATTCCTCGTAAGTCTGAGAGCTTAAAGTTTTTCCGGGCTCCCTCCAAGCCTGGGACCATCCAGGCTTCGGGAAGCTGCCCTTCCTGTGCCCAGGTCAGAAAAGTCTCCCTCAGAATGGTCCACAGAGCAGCGGCCACCGGCAGGGCCTGCCCTGTTCCCACGCCTCCTCGGCATCATGTACCCACGGACCCAGGGACACCAGGGATGTCCTTTGGGGCCGATGGGTTTGCCGTAGGCTTTTTCTTGACAACAGAGCTTGTGCAGAAGAGGGTGGAGCGTGGGGTACCCTCTGCGGCACAGGCAGCTGGCAGGGCTCCGGCGTAGCTGAGGGCTGGCTCCAGCGCTCCTCCACTCCCCTGCTGGCCTGTCAACAAGTGTCCACCCGGGCCAGTGCAGGCCGACGCGGCCGCTCCTCCCAGGGCCGCACCTTGATCATCTGGGCCACGTAGCTCTCAGGCCCCGTGTAGTCCGTCTTGTTCTTCACGCGGACCAGCACGATGAAGTACAGGTAGTTCCACATGTTGTGCTCGAACTTGATGTGCTCCTCGAAGGACACGGTCTTGTTATCAAACTTATCCCTCTCCAGACCTGAGGATGCAGAGGGCAAGGAGGAAGCCGTCAGCAGCCAAGAGCCACTGTGGGGTCCCCCAAGGGGGCAGACACCGCCTCTCGATGCAGCGGGGACATGTCATCTGTTCTCAGGCTGAAAGGTCTGATGAACGTGCGTGACAGCCACTCTGAGCTATTTAGGTCACTTCTATTTAAAGCACCAGCCACTTAGCCGTGGAGATGCCGCCCTGTCACACTGCGGCCCGCCGCAATGGCCGCTAAGGGCCACGGGAGCAAATGCCAGAATTCCCAGAACCCGGGGGAGCAGGGAGAGCTGGAGAAGGGATCTCCCTCCAGGTGACACCGGCTCCTTAGCCTGCAGTGGCTGGAGAGAGGATAGCCCTTCACACCAGGGGTGGGAAAAGCGCTGGGCTGGAACTAGAGGCTTGAGCCACCAACTGGGCTTCAGTGTCCTCATCTGTAAACCGATAGGGTTTAAAGGAACGGGCTCTGACGCCTTTCCCGCTCCCTCCTGCTACTCCAGGTTCAGGCAGGGTCCTGTTCTCCCAGTTCTGGGTGAGCAAACAGCCATCAACCAACCCAGGGCAGTGTTCCCCAGTGGCCACAGGAACCTGGGCAGGGCCAAACTGAGGCTGCCACAGCCCAGACGATGTCCCAGTCCACAGGCGGCCCCAGCCCTGCGGCAGCCTCCGCAGGACAGGGACCAGGCCTCACCACAGATAAAGCACGTGGTCTTGAGAATCTCCTCCTTCTTCTGCTTCTCGCTACGCAGGTCGGCAAAGGTGTCGATGATCACCCCAAAGATGAGGTTCAGCACGATGATGATGACAATGAAGAAGAACAGGAGGTCGTAGACCACACGGGCCGGGAAGAGAGACTCCTACAGGTGTGGGACAGGGAGGCTGGGCCCAGGAGTCCCCTAGTTCACCAGCAGGGAGGACTTGGGCAGGGGGCGTTGGGACTGTGATGGAGGGGGCCCAGCCCCCAGCAGAAGGAAACGAGGGCCTCTGGCTCTCAGGCCCCTGAGGATGGCAGGGCAGACCCAACCTCACTCTATGCAGCGAGAACTGCAACCACAAGCCCCGGATGTGGATTAGCAAAGAGCGGACTCAGAAAGGAGACTAGCAGGGATGAAGCTTTGTAGAAGGAGACGTGTGGGGAGCTAAGGCCGTGGGTCTAGGCTGTGCCCGCCCCTAGCTTTTGGTTAGGGCAAGAGCCAGCTGTGAACTTCCCTGCCCCGCCCTCAGGACGCCTGGCCTCACATGTTCTAGAAACCCTCTGTCTGGCCAGGGAGGCGACTGACCCCCATGGGACTAGGGACAGACCAACATTCTGGGAATGCTGGGCTGCCTGAGCCAAATCCTGAGGCCTCCTTATGAGTCCAACTCAGCTTCCCCACTCTGCCCTCCCCCACTGTGGGCTGAGCTCTGCCGAACAGATGAAGCCAGTGTGGCCCTGGGATGGCCTGCTGTCTGACTCATGCCTTCCCTAGTCGGGGCAAAGCTTGGTTGCCAGGGTCTTTCCTTAGAGCATCTACAGTGAGCTGGTGGGGACAGCCGGGCTGGGGACAGCTCAGCAACAATGTGACTGCACACTGACTCAGTAGGAAAGCCGGAAAAGGGGGATACAAGTGGGGAGGCAGGGTTGGAACACCGAAGATGGAGGGAGGCCAAGCGACTCTGCCTGGTCATGATCTGAGGACAGGACCCTCACCGTCGCTGACCTGGCCAGGGCTTGGGCCACGCAGATTTGGGGGTGGGGCAGGGGGTACTCACATCTTTGGAAGGCTTGCGGAGAATGTCGCCCACACCACCACCATTGCGCAGCCCGTGGTTCATGACAGTGACGATGCACATCAGCAGAGTGTCACAGGCCCGCTCCGTGCTGTCCAGCTCCTCGTCCTCTGCAAGCAGAGCATTTGCTCATACCCAGGCCAGGCCACTTGTCTCCGCCCCCACCCCACCTGGACTCCCGAGACACATAGCCCTCACCTTCCAGGACCTCAGGCACCGAGACCCCCGAGGCGCATTCCATCTTGTCCCCGCTGCACGTGCCCACAAATGTGGCAGCTCCATGTGGCATCCCCAGGGGGTTGGCTGGAGGCAACAATGACAAAGTCACCAGGAGCTCTAAATGTCTGGCCTTATCATCCCCATGGTTGTGTCTCCTAACATCCCCTCACTCCTTCTGGCTACAAAGGAAGGGTCTTCACGCCCCTACCAACGCTGGGCTGTGCCCTAGGGCAGGGAAGGGGGTCTGCGTCCTCAACCCCAGCACACAGGTAGCCCCCGCAAATACTGAGTTAAACACGAATGACAGGGTCTGCAAGCAAGTGGCTCCTCAGGGAGCCAGAGACCCAAGGCTCTCCCACTCCCTCAGTCTGTCCCAGGAAGGAGGGGGCAGACTGGTGTGAGCTAGACCTCCCCAGAACCCAAGAGGAGAAACTGAGGCAGGGAGCCAGGGATAAGCACTCCCAGGTCCTGGTCCTGACGCCAGTCACGTGCACAGGCCCTCGCATCCCCACACCCGCCAGGAGAGGAGCCCGGACCTCTGGAGTGGTTGCTGGGCAGCCGGTCGACCTCAAGGATGAAGTCATCCTTGAGGAAGAGGAAGCCGACGATGGAGAAGAGGTAGACCAGGATGAGGGCCAGCAGGGCAGTCAGCAGGATGGAGCGGCCATTGCGGGTCACACTCTTGATGACGTTGAACAGAGTCTCCTCACGGTAGATGAGGTCGAAGAGCTGCAGGGCAGGGACGGGGCCTTGAGGGGCTGGGGACACTGCTGGACCAAAGGGCCGTGGTCCCAGTGGTTTCCCACAGCCTCCTCCAGCAGGGTCTGTGCTTAGGCAGGTGTAACCAGGCCGGTAGGCCTGTCAGGAGAGGCGGCTTCTCGGAGGAACCTGGGTTCTAAGGCCAAGGAAAGGGAGGGGCCTAGGGGATGGCGTGAGGGGTCGGATGGGCAGGCGAGCACCACACACGAGCGAGAAGGATGGCCAACTCTTACAGTGCGCTTGCTTCATGCCAGGACACACTCTATGTGATGTCTGTGCATTAGCTCATTTCATCCTCACAGTTATTCTAGAAGGTAAGTGCTGTTAATTATCTCCGTTTTACAGTGGAGAAACTGAGGCACAGGACAGTTAAGAAACAAGCCCAAAGTTACACAGCTAATAGGGGCCACACTGGGATGCAAACCCAGGTGGTCTGGCTCCAGAGTCCAGGCTTGAACCACCACTGTACGAGGGAGATGGGTCAGACAGGGGCCAGAAGTGGCCATCAGGGACTTGAAGGCCAGGCTGGGGTCAGGCGGAGGACAACTCTGGAAATCCACTCCTCCCGGCCCAGCAGCAAGAGGACTGGACAGAGAGACCAGTGCTAGGGAACTGCTAGCAACTCGCAGGAAGCCCCAGCTGCCCTGCACCTCCGCCCTGCCCCAGCCACAGCGGGCCTCACCAGGATGCTGTAGAAGAGCTCGTGCACAAAGAGGCCCAGGACACTGGTCAGGATGTAGCCCACGTGGTAGAGGAACTCCATGTCCATGACCATGGCCTTGTAGCCCCGGATGAAGGTGCCACGGTTGCCCACGAAGCTCACCACAAACACTATCTTGTTGGTCAGCTGGGGGCAAAGTACAGAGCCCGGGGGTCAGTAACCCACCGCCCACCATGAATCTCCACTCCCTGTCGCCAGGCCCACCCAGTGCCCAGCCCAGAGGCCCAGCCTTCAGTGGAATGTCAGCCCGGCAGGCACAGCATTAATGAAAGTGCTTCCAGAATTGCATCAGGCCCCCGGGCCTAGAACAGAGGAGAAGCCCCATGGGTCCCTCTGCTTCAGGAAGACAGTGAGACACAGAGGAGGATGGTCAGAGAAGAGCGCCCTTGGCCTTTATGGGGATGGGGTGACTTATGAAAAGGTGCCCCCTTGCTCAAGGCACTTTTTCCATCTGTCAGGAAATCATCACAATAGACAAATCTTTGATGTCTACAATGCGAACAGTGCCTTTGATCAGTGCACAACTACACCGTGTGCACAGCAGCCCTGAAGCTGGTGCTCCAAGGTGACTCCCAGCTAGCTGGCTGGCTCTGAGTGCCTGCTGACCCCAGTTGTCCAGGGAGATGGAGGCGGCACAGAGTGGTTCCAACTGCAGGTCTAGAATGAGCTGAGGATCCCAACCCAGGTTGAGGGGGATGGAGCAGAGCAGGGGCTGCTGGGAGGCAGCAGGCCAGCTTCAAGTCCAACTGTGTGATGAGCATGGGGGTGGTTTGGGGTGGGGGCTCCCTCTGGCACTCACGTTGAGGGCGCCCAGGATGTTGAGCGTGGGCCCAATGCCCAGGTAATAGATGGAGCGCAGGATGAGCGCCACGATGAGGGGGCGGATGCTGTAGCGCTTGGTGAACAGGGCCGCGATGGAGAAGCAGATAAGGATCCAGAACAGCAGCGAGATGAGCGGGGAGCCGAGCACACCTGGGGCAGGGGAGCAGGGAGGAGTGTGGCTTGCTCAAGCTCACCACAGCCCCAACAGACCCGAAGAAGCCACCCCTTCCTGGAAGCCTTCCCTATTAAGTTCCTGGTCACCTGGTGTTAGGGCCCCCCAACCACACCTGCATCTCTAGGCCTGTGGCAGGAGCCCCTATCCAGTTGCTGCTATTATATCCAGCCTCTGGCTCGTGCACACACACACAGTCTCCCGAGGTCAAGGACCCCGTCTGTCCCGCTGGACCACACCTGTCTCCCCATGATGGGGTGCAGAGCCCAGAGGGCAGCACAGGGATGCTTCTCCCCACTCTGCATCTGTCTGGTCCCTGAGAGCCTGACTGGCCCCAAGGCTCTGCCCAAGCCTGAGGAGGGGGCATGGGGGGCCCCAAGGCGCCTGCCCACCAGCCCTGTGTCCTGACCTGTGGACGCGCCCTCCACGTATGGGTAGAAGAAGGCGATGATGATGTTGATAAAAACCGCCAGGTTGAAGGAGATGCTGCCCCACAGGGTCATGCGGCGGGAGAACCAGTAGATCAGCGGCATGCCTAGGGGGGAGGGTGGTGGGGGCCAGTGTCAGGGAGCCCCCGATTAACACCTCTGCCCCCCCGCCCGCACAAGCTCCAGGCCCCCCTTCAGGAGGAAAACTACTTGAGGCGGAGGTGGGGGTGGGGCACCCACCAGCAGGCGAGGAGGCATCAGGGGGCAGCTGTGAGCAGCTCCAAGCCCCAGCCCACCCTCCCGCCCCACAGTCCTCACTGCGGAGCTTGCGCTGCCACTCCATCTCGTTGTGCAGGAAGGACGACTGGTCAAAGAAGTCGCTCACTTTGCTGCCCTGCTCGTCCTGCTCGGTGGTGGTGAAGAGCCGGTGCTTGGTCTCCTCTGTCAGGAACTGGCAGATGCCAGGCACCGGGAACACGATCTGCTCCATGCTGCGGTCCTGCCGCACGATCTGGGGGCACACAGGCACATGGTCACACCTGGGCCGTGGCCACCAAGGGCCAAGCTCACAGCCCTGGTTCACTGGCCTCTGACCCTCAGGCCCCACCTCAATCTGGGACGTGTGGTTCTCGTAGTAGGCTAGCGGGTCCTCCTCCTCCTCCTGTGCGGGCGCTGAGGACTTGAGCATCTGCGACAGCTGCTTGTTGTTGAGGCTGAGCTGGGGGTGGGGAGGGCGCTGAGGTCAGCCCAGCAGCCCCCCACCGCTAGGCCTGCACCCAAGCCCCACCTGCCAGGCATGAGCCCAGCTCTGAACTATGCCCCAGCCAGTGACTCCCCAACCAGACCAGACCCTGCCCAGCCCAGCCCAGCCAGGACCCAGCCCCAAAGTGGGAGGGGGGTAGCTGGAGAGCCATGTCCGGACAATCCTATAGGACAGTCAGCGCCCTCCGCAGTCCTGTTCAGATGCACCCTACGTCCTCTTTCAGGCTTCCAGACCCACCCCAGCCTTGCTGCCCCTTCTAAGCCCTGGTGTCACCCCTAGCCACCAGTCGGGCTCCGCCCGATAGTCCTGAGCCCCGCCCCGAGCCCCGCCTCCCAATTCTAGCCCTGCTCTCCGATCCTAGCTCTCAGGTTCAGGCGGGCCCTCGGGCCGAAGCTCCGCCCCGAGCCCCCGGCCCCGCCCCTTGCCTCATGCTGGATTCCAAGCAGCTCTCAGGCCTCAGCTCTGCCCTCATCCCCGCCCTCGGGCCATAGCCCCGCCCTCAATTCCCAGCCTGCCCCCCAGATACTAGCCCATCCCATCTCCAGCCCAGCCACGCCCCTGTCTAAGTCCCGCCCCACTCCCAGCCTGGTCCCAGGGCCCCACCATAGAAGAGATGCCCTCAGCCTCCTCCTCTTGGATGCGCTTCACGGGCTTCAGCAGGTGCTGCAGCTGTTTGTTGTGCCTGGAGAGCTGAGCGAGAAGAGGGCAGCGCAGGGTCACGGGGCGTGGTCGCCGGGGTGGGGGGGGGCATGGTCGTCGGGGGTGGGGCCGTGGGGTGGGGCTGGTACCTGCAGCGCCAGGATGTAGATGTTGTGGCCCACCTCGCGTGGGCTCACCTCCGAGTTCTCCCGCTCCTCCTCCTGCAGGTAGGCCTTCTTGATGACGTCCACCTGGCGGGGCAGTGCCTGCTCGAATGCCTCTTCCCGGGGCGTGGGGCGGGCTGGATCCTAACCCCCATCCCCACACACCCCACCCTGCCACACCCTCCCACCCGCCCGCCAGCCCAGCCGCCTCACCAGCTCCTGGGGCCGCAGGCTGATGAGGATGCGCTCAGCGTTTTCACTGTCGTGCCGGCTCTCCATCAGAGCCAGGAGCAGCTTGGAGGCATTGTCCTGGGGGAGTGGGAGACAGGCCAGTCTGAGGGCCCCCATCACGCAGCCACAACCCCTGCCACTGACTACTCTGTAATAGTCTCTCCCCGCCCACAAGATGTCCATGGCCTTCCCCACTCCTGCATATCCAGCCCCCCCGACAGGACACCTTCACCCCACCCTGCAGCAGCACGCTCCACTCCCAGACAGCAGACATGTACACGGGGGCCCTTGGATAAACCCAGACCCCGTGTGCTTCCAGACTGAGTGTGTTTGCTCACACATTCACTCATGTGTACACTCATGTACTTATAAGATGCACATATTACACACATGCAACCCACACACATCACCACATACTTGCACATGTGGTGCCCACATCACACACACCAGTACGCACACTCAACATGTCGCATGCATATGTGACACGCTCACAGGCACACCCATGCACGCTCACGCGGGCGGCCATGGCCCCACCTTGAGTTGCAGCACCAGGTCCATACGGTACTTGCACAGGGGCCCGATGTCGTTGAGGATCAGCGCCGTGATGATGTCTATGCCGTTGGACTCGTGCGTCACGATGCAGGTCTGGCAGGAGGCAGTAGGGGACACGGGGCCCAGGCCCCTCAGAACCGTGGCAGCCGCAGCGGCCTCAGTCTCTCCCCAGCCCAGCCTGCCCCGTCCACCCACACATCCACGCTGCCCCCTCAGTGGCTGCTCCACCACCCCGACGCTCACCTGGTTCTCGTGGCAGGGGCCCTGGCAGTACTCGGTGAGGGTCTCCAGGGTCTGGGTGACGAGCCCCACGTTGTCCTCGTTGATGTAGAGCCCTAGCAGCCCCAGGCCGCCCGTGGTGCTGCCGCACATGATGTCCAGGAACTGCAGCGTCTCGCACACCAGGTTGTAGTTGGTCTTGTTGTTCTGACAGCGCAGGAAGTTCTGCAGAGCACAGAAGGGGTGGGCGTGGCGCACCTCCAGCGGGGAGAGGCCGGCCTGGGACCACGATCCTGCATGTGCAGGGGTTGGGGAGTCGCCAGCAACATGGCAGTGGTGTCCAGGCCAGATGATAGGCAGACAGCAGGGGTGCGTGGCCAGATGGCAGGGGTGGGGTCCCCATGCTAGCTGGACAGCCGGGGAAGGGCAGGCATGCTGGGTGGACTCACCTGCAGGTCCCGGTTGTGGTTCTCGCACAGCAGCTGCAGAAAGCGCAGGATGGGCTGCATGATGAGCACGGACGTGCCCATCTCGTTGCTCTGCACGCGCTCACCCACCTCGTGCCCCCGGCGCAGGCTGGGGCCCAGCGAATAGCGGGATGGGGAGCCAGGCATCGAGAAGGAGGCCACACGGCCTGCGGGGGGAGGCCTCATGAGGCTGGGGCTGCTAGCAGCGGCCAGACTCTCACCCTCACCCTATGTTCCCACATGAGCCCCCTGACTGCACGTTGTGCCCTGCACCCCAAGCCCTTATCCCTGCCCGACTCCCCCATCCTGTACCCTCTGACCCTGCCCAGCACCCCCATCCTGCCCCTTGGGCCCCCGGCCCCACCCCTGACCTTTGATGGTGGGGTCTGCTGGCTCCCGGTCCTCCCGCGGCTGGCTGCCCAGGTCGCTCATGTTGACAGCCACTGTGGACTTGGTCTCCTGCTGGGCCCGCTTCATGCGGTCATGTAGCACCTTAAAGAAGCGCTCTGACTTCTTGTCACTTGTCATCAGGTTGTAAAAGGATTTCTGGGGTGGACAGTGAGATGGGGGCACAGCCTCAGCACAGGGCCTGGCTCAAAGCAGCCCTTGGTAAGGCCCTGGAAGAACTCTGTCCTGTGCTGCAGGGACAAGGGTGGGGCCCAGATGGGCCACCAGACGTGCCCAAACCAGACTGAGGTTGGGGGAGACAGAGACACCCCTGTGCCCTGTGGCTAGGCTGGGTGGGGGCAGTCAGGACTGTCAGAATGGAGGGGCCAGGCCTGTGACTGCGATGCTGGAGGCCTGCACCAGTGTCCTGACCGCCTCCTGCGTCTGCCCGTGGCCCCACGTCTGCTCCCCACACAGCGGCACAGGCATCCCTTTGGAGTCTAGGGCACATCCCTCCTCTGCTCAAAGCCCTGCAGTGGCCCCATGTGGCCCAGAGGAAAAGCCGGGCCTCATAGTGCCCACGAGGCCACATGATGGCCCATCACCTCTCTGACCCCAGGTCCTGCCACTCACGCCTCCTCCACCCCCTCCAGCCAATCAGCCACTTCCCCTGCATGGCCTCTGCCCAGCTGCCTGCTTCTCCCCGTGCGCCCGCCCTACCTGTCCACATGCTCACTGCTGGGTCCGCGTTCAAAGTTCCTCCGAGGGACCTTCCTCCATCACCTCATCTCACAGAGCCTGGCCCCAGCACTCCCTAAGCCCCTCGCCTGAATGATCACTGTCCAGCATGCTCTCCACATTACACGGGGATTACCATTACTGACTGTTGTCCCCACTGAAACCTAAGTACCAATTTTGTCTCTTGTCACCACTGAATCCTTCGTGCCTAGAACACTGCCAGGCACACAGAAGACACTCAATGCACACTTATGAATGAATGTATGAATGAACAGGGATAAAGCAATCAGAAGCGGTTTTCTGGAAGAGGTAGACCAAAGGTTGAGGGGGATGTGAAATAGGAGGAAGGAGGCCTGAGCAGAGACCAAGAGGCGAGAATGATGGATGACACGGCGGACAGAACGGTGGGGAGACAGGCTGAGGCCTGGGTGGAGCAGGGGGCTGTGCGTGGATAGAGAAGGGGCCACGTGACGTGGAGCAGATAGGAAGATGGAGCCGCCCATGGGCAGCCAGACTCACCCTGGCCGCAAGCACCCACCCCTACAGCATAGCCCCCTCGATCTCAGTGACTTGTCACACTGTCCCCCCTCCTGAGTAGAAGGGACCGCCCAAAGGAGGTAAGCCCCCAGCACCCCCACCCACTCCACACCTGGATCTCGGTGTTGCCGCCGTCCAGCAGGCGGATGGCCAGGCCGATGCTCTCCTGGAAGATCTTCTCGTTCTTGGTGCTGGTGATGAGGTCGCACACCAGCTTGGTGGCCCCCTCTTTGTCCAGCCGGCACTGGGTCGCCGCGATTGCTGACCAGTCTTGGTCCAGGCCTGGAGTGGGAGAACGTGTTTGAGGGGGAGCTGGTAGGGCTGGGGAGCAGAAGGGAGGACCCGGGCCTGGGCTAAGGGGCCACCCAGAGGGACAGCAGTGGGGAAGTGACACTGACCGGTGCCCATGGGGTCCGGAAGGTCCCCCCGCGAGCTGGACTTGCGGTTCTGGAGGTAGTTTTGTAACAGCATCTTGCGCAGCTGGTTGCCCTGGGGGAGGGAGCGAGCCCACAGTGGCACATGTCACCATTTAACCAGAGGTCCGACAGTCCTGGTCCTCAGACCCCAGACCTCCTGGCCGGGCCCGCCTGGCGTCCAGCCCACTGAGCACTCACCCGGTCCCCATACTTGGTCTTCTTGAGCAGCATTTGCTGCAGGGTCCGCAGCACCTTGACGCACAGCTTCTCCTCCGACTCCATGAGGTCCTTGGTGTGCTGGATCAGCCTGGCCGGCGGGCAGGAGGCACACGCTCAGGCAGCCCCCGCTGCCTCCCTCCAGCCACTTCCCCCATGCTGTCCCGGGCAGGAACAGCCCCTGGCCCTCTGACTCTGTGGGCCATTTAATCCCTGGGGGGCCCTTCCCTGTCCCTTCCCTGTCCCAGGCCACTGCGCCCCTGCAGCCCCTCTGCCCCGGCCAAGCACCCCACTCACTTGGACAGGAAGCCCCCGCTCTCGCAGCGCTGGTAGGCCTCACTGCCCTCCAGGAAGAGCAGCTCCGGCCAGTGCAGGACGTCCACCAGCACGGAGAGCTCGGCCTGCACCAGGGGCTTCAGCCGCTCCTCCAGGGCTGTGATGATGTCCTGGGGTGGGCAGGGCAGGGTCACCTCCGGGCCAGATACAGGCCACCCAGGCTCAAGAGATGACCAAGGCTTGACTACCATTCCTCTGACCCCAACACCAAACGGCCCCATGGATTGCCCTGCAGCCTGGGCCCGCAGAATGGCCCTGAACAAAGCATGGCGTCCGTCTGCTCGGAGCCTCTGGCTGGGAGCCGCGAGCCCTGGCTTTTCTCCCAGACCCTCCTCTAGCTCTGTGTGACCTTGGGCAAACCCCTTGCCCTCTCTGGGCCTCTAGAGGCCAATGAGACAGTGCACAGAAGTGTGTTGCATAAACGGGAAGCTGCTGTCAGGAGTGAGGGGTGTCCTGACTCCCTACATGAGCGCCAACCCTGGAATGATGCCCCTCAGTTCCCTGCCCAGCACCTTCCCTGAGCAGCCCCTAAGCGGCGGACGAGCTGACCAGCCCCTTCCCAGGGAATGTGGGCAGCACAGGAAGGGACATGCCTGAGAACATGCCCCCCCAAAGCCGTGGTGGACACCAGGCAGCCCCACACCCACCTGCAGCTTCTCGATGATGTTCTTGTAGTCCCACTGGTTGGCAGTGGGGGTGACACGGGGGAAGGCCCGCGTGGTCGACTTGTAGCTGGAAGCGTTGCGCTGGGCGGCAGCTGCACAGCTGGCACCACTGCTGAGTAGCGAGCTGATGTGGGCATCCAGGTCCATGGGCAGCGAGATGGCCCGGCCTTTGGCTGCGGGGAGAGGGCATGGGGTGATGGAGGGCTGGTGGGGGTTGGGGCTCAGCCAGCCAGAGGGGCCGGGCTCAGGGCGACTGCACCAGGGGACGGGGTGAACCCAACTGAGGGTCTGGGGTGCAGGGACCCCCGCCCTGGCCCACCCTTGAGGGACTGAGGTGCCCTCTTCCACTTTTTGGGTAAAAATATTGAATTTCTGTCTCTTTGATTCCACCCTGGCTTCACCCTGACCCCTCCCCTCCTCTCTCCCAACTTCCCTGTCCCCTTCCCAAGGCCCCCAAAAATCTACAGGCCTCCCTCCTGCCTGAGACCATTTGCAGGCACTTTGGTTGGGGAATGTCACCAGCATTGTCCTCTGGGGAACTGACTCGGAGAAGCAAACAGCTTCTCTCAATTGCCAAGATATCAGTTAGACAACAAGAAGGACTTACTGAGAACCACCTGGGAGCAGATGATGGGCGAGCTTAGGGATAACATGTATATTGTGAGGGCAGACGTCCTGCGGCGAGGGGTGGGGGGCTGGAGCTAGCCAGGGCTCTGGCACACTCACCCACCATGGCGAGGGTCCGGATGCAGGCCTCCACGGAGCCCTTGTGCTGCTGCTGCAGCCACGGGCACTCGAGCAGCCGCGTGGTGGACTGCAGCAGCTGCACCACGATCGTCTGGTGCGTCTGCAAGAGGCCACACGCCTACTGCTGCAGCCTGGCCCACCTTCCACACTGGGCAGGCCCAGGCCCAGGGACCAGGGCCCACTGAAAATGGCGACAGGTGGAGGGACAGGGCCTCCCGTAGCTACCAGGTGCCTTTGTCCCAGTTGGAAAAAGCCACCCCCTTTCCCTTCAGCAGTGCACAACCTGCCTAACTGTACATGGCAGCCTTGGGAGAACTTCCCAAGATCCAGGCCTGCGGCTTACAGCCCTATTGCTGACCCTTTGCTTCCCCTAAAACATTTTCTAAATAAATTGGTGCTGTGAAAATGTGATATAGTTATATGATCCAAAAACCAAAAGGTCATCAAAAGGCATACTTTGAGAATTCTCATCCCCACTCTTGGCCCCATCACCCCTGTTCTCCCACACTCTGCCTGGGGGCTGCTGATGTGGGGAAAGCTGACATAAATTACCAGAGTTCCATAGGCCCAAAGGAGTCCCAGGGCCAAACGCCCTCCCTTGCTGGGAGAGTGGGACCCAACATTTTGTACCACTCTCAGAAGCCCCATCCCCACTCTGCTCCCAGCCCCTCTACCTATAGGTAACCCCTTTTGTGGGTTTCTTGCAGATCCTTCCAGTGTTTCTTTATGATTTAGGTGGTAGAGCAGCTCCTTCCTCAAGGGACCTGGCGCTCTTTCATGCAGAGGGCTCGGGGGCCATGAACTGGCTCGAGTCTGGGCATGTGGGACTGACTGAGGGGCTATGACTCTCCCAGTGACTCAAGCTGAAGTCCTGTTCACCAGCCTCGAGCTCTTCTGCTCAGACAGGTAAGTAGGGTGTTACAAGGCTGTCTCCCCATTTCAGCTCTAGGGGCACATGGTCAACCGGCCAACGCCAGAGACCTCAGAGCGTCAGCCCCTCCTGACAACCGCCTCGGCTCTGCTGTCCGCTGCGGTAAGCACGTGCACCTTGTCCGGCTGAGTGAGTGCTGCGAGGAAGCCCCTGCCCCTCAGGGTCCACCAGACCGAGTGAATTCAGGAATTCCTGTTCTACGGTACAGTTCTCACTATAATTCCTGACCCACAAAAACTGAGAGGTAATAAATGTTTGCTGTTATAAACTGCTAAATTGGGGGGTAATTTGTTACGCAGCATAGATAACTCATACGCTTGTACATCCTCTGCTGTATCTTTACCCACTACAAGCAGATATGCGTATACATTCTGATATCCCCCATTCCCTACCCCAAGGCTGCCGGGGCAGGCGCTCACCTGCAGGGAGGTGCTGTTCTCAGAGAACGGGGAGCTGAAGAAGGCGTTGATGGTGTCCAGCACCACGGTCAGCACATACTTCTCCAGGGTGGGGTCCGCCAGGCGCTTCTCACGCTTACTGCAGACCTGGGGCGGGAGAGAGAGCTGCCTGGGGGTGACCAACACGTGGGGCGCCCCGACTCCCAAGCCCTGGAAGGCTGCCTGGGCCCCCGAGCACGACCCTGCCCCGCCACGGGCCGGCCGCGGGCCACGCCCCCACGGGGACAGACCCGAGCCATGTCCAGGGTGAAGTTCTCGAAGAGCGTCCAGATGTGGCTGCTGGTGTAGATCTCCTTCATCTCCACCTCCGTGTCCACGTAACAGTGGTTCACAAAGTTCACGTAGGCCACCTTCACCTGGGCAGCAGCTGGGAGGTCAGGGCGCTGGCAGGGCCGCCCGCCCGGGCTCTCCCCCTCTGCACCTCACCTGACCCTCCCGACCTGCCCCGGCTCCTCTGCCCATGTCCCCACTGCCCTCCCCACGCCTCCCGATGCCTGTCCATCCCACCACCAGTCCCCAGTGTCTGTGCACCGACACCCAGCCCACACCTCGGTGATGCAGTCCTCGTGTGTCACCACGGACACCACGTCCTCCAGGGGCAGCAGGGACGTGCACTTGATCTCCGTGTAGACGTTCTTGCCCTCGGCGCAGGCAGCCAGCAGGTCCACCAGGGAGATGTGGTACATGAGGGGGCTGTGGTCCTCCACGCCCTCCCGCGCGGCCTTCATCATGTCCAGCAGGTGGGCCAGCGAGGCCTTGTCATTGTAGAACACGACCACGTCGTCACCGGCATTGGTCAGCTGCGGGGCAGGAGGGGGGCACATGTCAGAGCCCCTCAGCCCAGCAGGCCCTGGGCCCACCCCTCTCCTGCGCTTACCAGGGAAGATCGCCCGACGCTCAGGAAAACCCACCCTGCCTGAGTTTTGGGGTTCCCTGGACCTCCGGACCCTAGGCTGATGTCTCAGGCCCTCTGCCATCAGAGACCTTGAACCCAGAAAGTACCCCCTCCTCCTCAAAGGAAAGAAGTCCCTCTTGGGCTTGTCTCAGAGGCACCTCCTCCAGGAAGCCCTTTCTAATCCCACGCCCACCCGGCTCACCCGTCCCTCCCCTGTGCTCCCGCATGTAATTTAAACCCTCCCAAAGCACACACTGCCTCTCTCTCGTGTCAGTGATTATGTTATTCACAGTAATATAATAACAGCAATTAGGAATTCACATGGCTCAGCACTTCCCGCTCACAGGGGCTCACTTACAGGGCCCTAACCTCTCTTTGGGGTTCGCTCCTTTCTCCCCCGACCCCCACCCTGTAGGATGCTCGAGGGCAGAGACCATGTCTGTTCCAGATTTAGACTCAGCCCTTCATCCTTCATGCCTTCACTTAACAGGTGTTTACTGAGTACCTACTATGTGCCAGACACTGGGGTCCTAGCAGTGGGCCCCGACCCTGCCCCCCGAGCTTACACACGACTGAGCTCCCCAGGCATACACGGTCCCTGGCCCACAGTAGGTGCTTCATGATTTTTAAATAAATGGTAAATGCAGGAATGAGTGTCTGAGTTCTTTCAGGCCTGTTATCCGGGTTCTACTAGATGCCTAAGTTCTACTGGGCCCTGCTTGAGTGCTGTTAGTCCCGCAGCCTGAGTTCTACTAGACCCGCCTCTGTGACCTCAGACCTCCCTCTGAGCCCCATCCACAGTCCAGCACCTCAGTGTTCCTTTGTGACCCACTGTCTGACTGCTCTAACCCGCCGCCCGAGTTCCCGTGCCCCCGGGCCCCCCCTCACCTCAGTCATGATCATGTCCTGGCACTTCTTGACGTACTTGCCCTCGGCCTTGATGACAGTGTGCAGGAAGTCCAGGTACTGCACGTGGCGCCCGTGGGTGGCCAGCAGGTGCACGAAGTGCTGCAGCACGGGCTCGCTGATCTCGGAGCACAGCTGGTAGTTGTTCAGGAAGATGTGCTGCATGGTCTCTGCCTCCAAGAGCTGCGGGGGGGGGCATCCGTCAGAGAGGGCGTCCAGGCCCCGCCCCGCCCCGGCGCCCCAGCCCCGTGCCCTCACCCCCGGCGTGAGGAAGAGGTGCAGGTGCTTGTGCAGCAGGGCCTGGTTGCCCGGGTTCCCGGCGCAGAACTTCTGCAGGAACTGGTGCGTGTAGCGCAGGATCTCCATCATCTTGGCATCGCCCTGGGCACAGAGAGGGGACAGGGTGCTGGGCCCCACCACAGCAGGGAGGTGAGGCCAGGTCTAGGGCCTGAGTCTAGACAGGGGTCGGGGTGGGTCAGGGCCTGGGACTGGGACCAGAAGGAGGCCAGGTTCAAAGTGAAAGCCGGGCCTCTAGGTCAGGATATGGAAACGTGTGAGGGCTGAGGGTCAGAGGTTGAGATGAGGCTGGAGTCGGGGAGCAAGGCTAGGGTGAGGGTCGGGTGAACGTTGGGGTGATGTCAGGGTCAGCCGTCAGGGTGAGGCTTGGGACATAAGAAGATCAAGGTCAGTCACCGTGAGGGGTGGAGGGTCAAAGGTGGAGATGAGGTAAGTTTGGAGTCAGAGGCCAGGATGGGCCTGGGAACAGGTCAGGGTGAGGCTAGGCGAGGAATCAAAGTCAGGGGTCAGAATGAGGCCAGAGTTGCTATCATGGGTCAAGGAAACGCTAGGGTCAGATTAGGGTCAACATGGGTCAAAAGAAAGGAGGCTGAGGGTGAAAGGTTAAGATGAAGCTGAGATTATCAGAATTAGGCCAGAGAGGGAGACAGAAGCTGGGGTCAGGGTCAAGATTCAGGGTGAGGCTGGGATCAAATGAAGGTCCAAGTGGATGAGGATGAGGGGCAGAGGGTCAAAGGTTGAGATGATACTAAGATTGGATTCAGGGGTCAAGGTGTGTCTAAAGACAGATCAGGGGAAAAGGTCAGGGTGAGACTGGGTTAGATCAGCATCGGGGGTTAGTGTGCGGCTTGGGTTGGGTCAGGGTTCAAGGTGAAGCTGCACTAGGGAGTCAGAGGTCAGAAGTCAGGGGTCACCTTGTCGTAGGGGATCTGCAGCAGGTCCAGCATGACCTTGTGGGCGTCCATGTTCTTGAGCAGCCGCTGCTGCTTCTTCCTCATCTGCTCCCCGACGCCGCACATCTTGTTCAGCCGCTCCAAGATCTGGGGGCAGGGAGGCTGAGCCCAGGGCCCTCCCCCCTCCTCAGCTTCCCCCCGCCTGGCCCACCCCTCAGGCTGCTCCGAGGCCCAGCACACACCAGGGCCAGGAAGCGGGAAGGAGGCCATGGCCAGTGAATCGTATCACTGCAACGAGGCAGGGAAGCAGTAAAAACCCAATTCTACCCATAAAAGTAAGTAGAACAAGATGACTTTGAAATGGAATTTCATTAAATTCCTTCAGCTTTAAAATCATTCCATCTGGACCTTAGCAGGGTTGTTTTTAACATGCAGGAAAAGCCAGAAGATGACTATTTTGAGGACCAGTGGCCGGCAGAGCGGGGAGTCAGCAGAGGCCGGGCCCCAGGGCCCCTAGGACAGGCGGGCTGCAGAGCCATCCCCAGGACCCGCCACTCACGCCCTTGACGATCTGGTAGTTCTCACTGCTCTTCTCCCCGGGTGGGGGCAGGAAGCCTTCCTCGTCTGTGGGCTGCTGGGGGCACAGGGGTTGGGGTCAGCCGGGCCCCGCCTTCGTAGGGGCCCCGGCCCAGCTCCCTGCAAGCCCACTCACCTCCTTCTTGTCCTTGGCGGCGCCCGCCTCTGCCTCCTCACCCTTGCTGCTGCCCTTTTTGTCCACCCACAGCTCTGACTTCTCCACCATGGTCCGCAGCCGGTCCAGCTCTGACCTGATCACCTTGTAGTTCTCCACGTCCTGGGCGGAGATCAGCAGCTGCACCTGAAGGCCGAGGACAGGGCTGCCTGGTAAGAGGGGCACCGCCGGGGCCACTGCCTCGTAGACTCCCGCCGCCCTCCCTGCTCCAGGCCTCTTCTCCTGGCATCTCCACGCCACCACCATTTCTCCTCACTGGGCCAAATCCTACTCAATGTTTATGGCCCTGCCTAAGTCCACCGCCTCCAGGAAGCCTTCCCTCATGGTCACAGGCCTCCTTGTGCTCTCCGTCATGAGCAGCCTCGTCGCCTAGCTTCAGTTGCTCAGACTCGTGTCACATGCTGCTATGGGCTGTCACTTGCTCACTTGGACCCTGAACAGGACAGGGCAAAGTGCAGTGACACCCCTGAATGCTGGCTGAAGAGGGACCTGAACCCTGACTCCCCCCTTACCCGCTGTGGGTCAGTGGGTAAGGGAGGAAAGCTCCCTGGGCCTCGATTTCCCTCTCTGTAAAAGAGGAAGGAGAGTAGTGACCACGTTGTCAGGGCTGCTGCGAGAATTGCAACGCTCAGTGCCTGGGACACAGCAAGCTCTTGCGAAGTGCACAGGGAGCTGTCGAGCCCAGGTGACATCACGATACAAAAGCAGCCGCCTTAGTCGGGGCTGAGGGCGTGCCAGGCGTGACCTAAAGCAGTCAGCAAAGGTGCACGTGACAGAGTCTGCAAACCATCAGTGCCGTCCACGTCGTACGAAATGACAGGCCTTCAGCCAGGCCGAGAGGAGATGAGGGCGGCCAGGACTTGGCCCTAACACCTTTAAGGAGCTCAGCAAAGCCAAGAACCCCGAATGTGCATCTAAGCTCCCCCCTGCGCTGTGAGCTCTCCATCACTGTTCACCCCCAGTGCCCAGCGCAGGCCAATGCGTGGCCGGGGCAGCCCCAGGAAGCCCCCTCAGGCCTTCTTTCCCGGACCCCCCGAGGGCTGGGCGCTCAGGAGGGGGCGGCACCTGCTTGAAGGTGTGCATGGCCTCCTGGCGCTGGCTGAAGTGCTTGAAGAGCAGCTGCAGGGCACCCGAGACGAGCGGCGCGTAGTCGTGCATGGTGAGGTGGATGAGCACGCGCAGGAACATGCGGCCGCCCTCGTCGTCCACCTCCAGCATGCTGCTGGTCTTCCTGCAGCACCGGGTGGGCACGGTTGGCGCACTCCCCGCTGTCCAAGGGGACAAGCGCACTCCCTGCCACCCGCTAGCACTTGCAGCGCCCAGGGTACTATTTGCTAAAAGTATCAACCATTTCTCACCAGTTTGTAAACACCCACTGCCCTGAGCTCCCCACGGGATCCCCATGTCCTCTAAGGTCCAGCAGGACTCCCCCGGATTAAGCAACTGAAGCAAAGACTATTAATATGGGATCCGCAGCCCCCCAAAGGGATTTCCTGGATAGAAGTTGGGGCCGTGAGCAGAGATGGGGAAAAGACTGCATCTTTATTTTACCAACCTCTAACCAAAAGCTACCATTTCCTTCAATGAGAAAAAAGGAGCAGTTACCTGTGACTTTGTCACCACTAAAAATCACTGATGTTTTCACATCACCTCAGAGCAGTGACAGAAATCTCGAAACATCGTTTACACTCATCACTGCTCGGAAGTAAAGGCACTAATGACACGTCGGGCACAGCTCGTTGTTTAATGTGTTAATAAAGAGACACACACACAACTGCCACTTCAAATTTGGTTTCTTCAATGTTGTGGTAAGTGTATCTCAATGTCATTGGTTTTCTTTCTAATTTTATTTGCTTTATGAATTTAAAAACGCCATTCTGAGAAGGGGTCCAAAAGCTTCACTGGACGCCAAGGGCATCCAGAAACGGTAAAGGGCCCCTACCTCCTGGGAGACCCCCAACTCCAGCCCTCTGTAGAGCAGGCTGCATACCCCCCACCCCCTCTCTGCTCTGGGACGGGGGGTGTCCTTCCCAGGCCCCAGCCAAGTCCTGATGCACCAACAGAGGCCCAACTGCCCCGAGTGAAGGCAGGGGAATGACCAGAATGACAGTGGGGTGGGGCAGGTAAGGGAGGGTCAGAGCACAAAGCCGGGGACCCCTGCCCCAGAGCCTGGGAAGGGGCTACAGGGGGAGTGAGAGAGGGAGAGGCCAGCCCCGGGCTTGGGAAACAGACCACCCCAAGAGGGGGTTGCCAGCCTGTGCCAGCCTCACCACCCAACCCCCCCCCAAAATCCCCCACACGACCCTGGCCTCACCCCACTCCAAACATGGCCTCTGCCTGTTCCCCGATGCGATCCAGGTTCATGTTGGCAGCTGTGGGGAGCAAGAGGGGACAGATGGGAGCAGGGGGCAGGTCCATGTGCTGGAAAGATGGGGAGCACAGGGGTGCGGGAACAGGGACATGCCCAAACCACCCCTTCCCCACTGGTTGGGTGGTAGCCCCTCTGCCCACTGCTTCCTGGAGTGGAGAGGGAACCAACCAGGGCAAGGACCAGAGCAGCCCCACTGCCCTGCAGGCCAGTGTTGGGGCAGAGTTCTGGGCTGGGGGTCAGGAGGCCTGGGCCCTGGTCTGGCTCAGCCTCTGACTGGCTGTGACCTTGGGCAAGTCCCTACTCCTCTACGGGCCCCAGTTTCCCCATTTAGGAAATGGAGCGAACGATCCCTGCCCTTCCGCCTCACTGTGGCAATTAAACGAGACAATGGAGAGGAAAGGCCTTTGCAGGTGAGGAAGCAGGGCCAGGGCTGGGGAGCAGGCTCCACTCCACTGCTGGGTATCCCTGGGCCTGAGGGCAGGGGTGGGGGCTCACTGGTGGAGTCGAAGGCGGGGGCTGTGCCATCGGCCCCGCTGTCCTGCATGGGAAAAACCTCCACAAACTCCTTCTTGAAGACGGACAGCAGGTAGGAGATGCGGTAATCCAGGCGCACGTTGAGGATGAACTGGAGAAGTGGACAGAGGATGGGGTGAGGACCAGCCCAGGGTCAGGAGGCCTATCCTGCTCCAGGAGGGGAGAGGGGTACCCTGAACGAGCTCTAGCACTCGGGGGTTTCAGAACACATGTTCAGCGATGCCCCCGGACATCCCAACCATAAAAATCAAGACCGCTCTCCCCAGGGAGGTTCCAGGGTGCCCTCTCCCCAGCTCCCACCCCAGTGATAGGGGATAGCACCTCCTCTCAGAATGAGGCAGAGACTCCCCTCCCGGCCCACTCAGTCCCTCTTTCCCAGGCTGGACGCTGACAGGAAAGGGAATGAAGCTCCCTACATCCAAAGGCCAACCCTTATCTTCCTTTCCTGTTCTCCCCATTGTACCCTGGGGCTCCTGGTCGGGGGGGGGGGGGCAGGGAACCCAAGACTGTGAGGGAGCAGGAGAGGCCCCTGTGGGGTCTGGGGTGAGGACACTGCATCTGCAGACACTCCCACTGGCCTCTGTCCTCATGGGGCGCAGAGCATCTGGACACAGCCAGGACTCAGATCTGAAAGGCCCCAGAATGAGTCAGAAGCCCCCTCCTCTGACTCTCCTGAACAGGCCCTGCCCAGCCTGGGTCCCCAAGGAGGTCACTGCATTACCCCTCCCGTCCTCTGGCGGCAGCGAGGCAAAAGTAAGGGTCCCCATCCCTCCTCAGGATGCTACCAGCCCCTTCCCCAAGTGTTCTGGGGAGTCTCAGACGAGATCAGAATAGGGATGACTGGGTCTGCCCTGCCGGGAAACGGGCTCTGCTTCAAAATCTCTGTGTGACCGCGGCCATGTCCCCTCCCTGCTTTTACTTTCCTCATTCGTACAATGGGAGGTCAGAGCTGGACTTTAGTGCATGCCACATCACCGGGAGGGGTTGTCACAGCACAGACTGCGCGCCCGGCCTCCAGTGTCTCTGATCTGTAGGACTTGGGTGGGGCCCGAGAACGTGCATTTCTAAGTTCCCAGGTGAGGCTGATGCTGCTGGTCCAAGGACCACACTTAGAGAACCATGGGGCTAGACAGCTGACCACCGTGGAGCCTTCCAGGACTAGATACTGTGATCTGAGGGGGGTTCACCCGGCCCAACCTCCCCGTCCCTGCCTCCACTCTCCTTTCCTATTCCTGACACCTCCCACCACGGTGCTGGCCCAGCCACCTGCAGGATTTCCAGGATCTTCAGCTTGGTCTCCATCACCACGATGTCTTCATTCTCCTCAAACTTGCTTCTGTCCAGGGGCTCAGCGGCACCGGCCCCAGCAGACAGGGTGGGGGCACCAAAGACAGACTGCTTGCGGCTCAGCACCATGGTGGACATCATGTGGCCCACGCCCTGGATGGACCGCCGCACGTTCTTGCCTGCAGAGTGGAGAGCAGGAGTGGGTCACAGAGGGTACCAGCAGGGGCCCCCAGTCTGACTCTGTCTCCACCAGCTTCAGGGCAAAGCCATGCTAAGGAAGGGACAAGGCTAACCCAGGAAGGCTTCCTGGGGGAGGTGAGCTTTAAGCCAAATCTGGGGGAAAAACAGAGAACCAGGGCAAAGGCAAACTGTGTGGGGAGATCAGTGAGGATTCTCAGGTGGAAAATCATGGGAGCTGCTACAGAGCATGGGGACTGAGGGGACAGTGTGGGGAGCACCAAAATCCAGGTGTCAGTCTCTATGCACTTTTTGTTTAGATGACCTTATGCGACCTGGGGCTGTCCCCGAGGGCAAGAACTGTGGCTCACCCCTCAGACTGCCCTCTTCCTCCTCACACTCCCCAGTAGCTGGGCTGTGTCCCCCATCTGACTGGGAGCTCCCCAGGCAGGGCCTGTGTCTCCCCTCCTCCCCCACCATGTCCCTCAAGATCAAGCTGTGTTGGAAGGTAGCTCGCCCAGACCCGGGGTCTCCACAGCACCTGGGCAGGGGGCCCGGCTCGGCCAGCCGAGGTTGGAGGGGATCGAGCACAAACACGCCCCTTTGCAGCAGAGCCAGGAGGCAGGCTGCACAGGGGGGTAGACCAGAGAGGGCTTCCAGGGCTGGGAGGGGACTGAGGCGCCCCCTGGGGCGGGTAGCGGAGGGGCCAGGCCGGGCCTCACCGCCGGGGTCCTCATAGGCCTGCAGCATGGCCGGGGGGCCCTGCACGCAGTCGATGATGCCGAGCAGCGTGCGCGTGAGCCGCAGCAGCTCGCTGAAACTGTAGAAGCCGAAGTAGATGAGATTGTGCGCCAGGCTGACCACCTGCGGAGGGGCGGGGCCGAGGTGAGTGTGGGCGGGGCCAAAGAGTGATAGGCGGGGCCAAGACGGGAACCTGGGCTAAGCCGGGGAGAGGCGTGACCTCTGGGAGGGTGGCCTGCGTGGACATGGAACCAAGGGTCTCAGACAAGGCCAGCCCCACCCAGGAGGTTACTGAGAAAGACAGGCTTGCAAAGGAGGCCACCATGAGGGGGATAGGGCAGAAATGCAGGGGGGGGGGGGGGGGGGGGGTCCCGCCAGGAGCCTGTGACAGCCCCAGGCTGATGGGATGAGTAGACTGGGGCAGGCAGCGCTCCCCCAGCACCAGAGTCCCAGCGGTCTATGGAGTCCCCCTGCACTGGCTGAGGGCACTGAGGGAAGGGAGGTGGTGGACCCCACAGCCCACCCCTGCAGGCGACAGAGGCCCAGGGAGCAGACAAGCCAGATCCCGGCTGAGCCCCAGCCCACCTCGAAGGTGAGCTTGTTCTTCTCCTCGTTGGCGAAGGGCACGGCCTCGCTGACCACGTTGTTGAGGTAGTCCTCCACAAACTCCATGGTGCTGGCGAACTTGTTCTTCTTGTCGTCTCGGGAGGCGTTGAGGTTGGAATCGTAGCTGGGGGTGGAGGTGGTGAGGGTTAGGGTCCCTGAGACCATCCCACCCCAGCCTTGCCTGGCCCCCCTGCCCCCACCCATCTCACTCCTTGATGGTGATGGCTGTGGGGATCTCAGTCCAGAGACGGGCAAACTTGACGGGCGTGACCAGTTCCTGGGGGTCGCGGTCCACATGCACGTGCAGCATCAGGTGGCAGAAGGAGGCGCGCAGGTCAAAGGGCAGCATCTCGTCGGCCATGCACAGGAAGATCAGGTCAACGCCCAGCTGCTGGGAGATCTCGTCGATGGCCAGGTACTGCCGGTCCAGGCACATGCGGGCAAAGAGCTTCAGCTGGTACCTGCGGACAGGGAGAAGGTGAGGACACGGCAGGTGGGGGCTGGCAAGGGCTGCTAGCTCTTGGGCCTGGGCTTTTGAGGACTCGAGAAAGTGGCAAAGGGACTCAGGTTAAACCATGCACCAGCCACTATGACAGAAAGGACACAGTTCCGAGGAAGAGAGGAATTAGGAGTATTTGTAAATCTCCCCCTCCTGGCTACGGAGGAAAACGCTTTCCGGCTCATCCAGCACAGGTCTTCTTGGGAAGAGGGACAGCACAGAGAAAGGCCGGGAGAGGCGGGGAGAAGAGGGCAGTGAAGGAACCAGCCCCAGGCAGGAACGGTGCGGGCAAGGCCGGGAGAGAGAGGGGAAGTGAGCTGCTGGTGGAAGGGGCGAGACCACGATGGAGGAGTGACAGAAAGGAGGACGGGAGGAAGCTTTGTGGGGCCCGGGTGATGTCGTGCCCTCTGCTTCCTCCTCAGAGCCCCGCATTACCGACCACGGGCTCCAGAGCCAGGCGGCCTGGGTTTGAACCGTGGCTCACCAGTTATGGCTGGGTAACCTCAGGCAAGTTCCTGAACCTCTCGGTGCCTGTCTCCCCCACTTTACAATCAGGGTAATGACAGTCCCTACCTCCCGGGGTTGTTGTGGGGCTTAAATGAGTGATCAGGTGAAGTGCTTTGAACAGGGCCTGGCATATAGGAGCATCTGATAACTGTTAGCTAGTATTCTTGCTTTTAAAATATATGTCTGGAGCCAGGTTTGGGTTTCCTTCAGGCCTGGGCACTGTGCTGAACCCGGCCTCAGGGCCACCCTGTGCTCCTTGGGCTCCACTGGTGGCCTTCCCTTGGTCTCCCTGGTGGAGGCCACGTGGCAGGCGAGTGGAGGCAGGAGCCCCATCTGAAGCTGTTGGAGCTCGGCCATGGCAGGACTGGCCAAGGCCTCTGAGAAGGCCAAGGGCACGGGAAGCTCTGAGGAGGGGATGGAGCGGGGACTGGGGCACCTGTAGTAGCTGAGCACGTTCTCATCGTGGGCATTGCCAGCCCGCGCCTCCTGGGCCAGCTGCCTCACGCTCTTCTCATGGTGCTCGTTGTTCCTGTCGGTCCAAGTGAGCCACACCTCCTCCTCTGAGTACTCGATGCTCAGGTACTCGTGCGACTGGGCCATCTCCTTCACCGGCCGGAGCCTGCAGACCAACGCCACCCATCACAGGGAGTGGGGGGCCGGGGCAGGACTCCTCCCATTCCCAGAGCCCTCCCTGAGCTGGGCTGAGTGCCAGCTCAGGCTCCCATGCTGCCTCCCAGCTTGGGACCCCAAACAGACCATGAGCCTCTCAGGGAAGGGGCCGTGGCTCACTCTCTCTCCTCTGTGCTCCCCTCTCCCCCACACAGTGCCACACAGAGCTGGGCACATGGCAGGCACTGGGCACATATCTGCAGAGAGCGTGGTGCCAGTTCTACCCCGAACTCAGACGGGGCCCAAGCTCTAAGGAGGCCGGCAAGCCGGCCAGGGTGGAGCCCTGGCTGTGGGTGGGAGACGGGGCAGCCGGCTCACTCGGTCTGGATGAGGATGTCGCTGTTCTTGGGGTCCAGCACACACTTGCAGATGAGCTCCTGAGTGACGGGGATGGCGATGTGGTTGGACACACACAGGTCGGAGAGGTAGTCCAGGAATCTGGGATGGTGACAGCAGTGGGGGAGGGGGCTCAGAGGCTGGCCCGGTGGGGATGAAGCCCACCCTCCTCCTTCCCCGGCGGGCTCCCTGGACCAGTTACTGCCCCTACTCCCTCTCCAAAGCTTGGAGACAGGTGTGACGGACTCCCAGCTGCCCAGGGAGGGACAACCCATGGACACCTGGGGCAGGGAGGAGGTAGACAGGGACGCAGGGGGTCAGGCACAAGGACAAGAGTGATATTCAAAATACTTAACAACTGGTTCAATACAGGCACTGACTTTGTCACCAGAGAAGGGTCTGGAGCCTCCTGCCGGACCAGGAGTCAACCCTCCTGTTGCTACATTGGGCCCAATGTGGGAGGGGGCCCTGGGAGGGGCTGGGGAGGCCAGGGCCTCAGAGAGGCGGCAGTTCACCAACAGAGGCAGAAGTATTTCCGAATTTTAACAACCAACACCGGCTGACTTTCTCCCCTGCGCAGGGGTGGGAAGGAGGAGGGAGGGGCACGGGAGGGGAGGCGGGTGGGCCCACCTGGGCTCTCGGTTCTTGCGCACGAGGCTGACGAAGGTCTCCACCTCGGTCTTAGTGATGTGCTTCTCCAGGAGCTTGCGGTTGTTATGCAGCAGGGCGGTGATGGTGTCCTCGGCCAGGATGTCGTAGCCAATCTGGGACTGCATCATCCCGAACTGCTTGGCGATGTGCTCCTGGGGGCACACGGGCTGGGGGTCACGGGGGCCCAGCTCCGCTCTGGACACTGCCCCCAGGCCCCAAGACGGGGCCCCGACACTGGCAGGGGCCCCCGACCCAGCACTGGGTGGAAGAACGGGTTTATGTGATACGGTTGTTCAGCTCGCGGTCTGTCTCCCTACCAGAGCAAAACCTCCACAAGGCGGGGACCTTGTCTGTGTGGCAGGACCAGCTACATAATTTGTGGGGCCCAGTGCAAAATGAAATAGTGGGAGCCTTGGTCAATAGTTAAGATTTCAAGATGGCAAAAGCAGAGCATTAAACCCAGTGCGCGGCCCTTCTGAGCAGGGAGCCAGGTGGTACGCCCTGAAGCTGGCCTACTGTGTGCCTCCCTACTAGCCCCAGGGCCTAACACCGTGCCTGCACACAGTAAATATTCACTGAGTAAATGAAAGCATGAGCAAGCGAGCGAGGGAGGCAGGCAGCGAGCAGGTGGGCGGCCCGGGCAGAGGGCGCAGGCAGTCACAGGGAACAGGCGGCAGCACACCTACCTGGTTCTTGCGGTAGTCCTCCTGGGAATGGCGCAGCACGCGGTAGCAGAGGCGGAACATGTGCTGGTAGGGGGCATTCTTCTGGTCCGACAGCTCTTCCAGCCGCACCAGGGGGCCCTCACCCCCCTTGTCGCGGAATGGGGCCTTGAGAATGCCAAAGATCTGGGGGAACAGGGAGGATGAGGAGGGGTCCCCCACTCCTTCCCACACCCCTAATTATCCCAGGAACCCTAAGCCCCAACTGGCCCTGTCCCAAAGCCACCCCGACATTAACCCCCGGCTAATTCTAAGCTGGACTGCCACCCCAGCCCACCCCATCGGCCCCAGGTCCAGCCCTCATGCCCTACTCCTGGCCGGGATCCCGAGGCCGGCCTCAGCCCTCACTCCCCGACATGAACTCTAATCCCAGCTCAGATCCTGGGCCCGGCTCAGCCTCTGGGGGAAGAGCAGAGGGTCACCAACGCTCAGGGGGCTGAGGCTAAGGGAAAAGGCAGGCCAGGCCGGCGTGGCCAGAGCTTAAGAGACGAGACCCAGGCCAGTCGCATCACAAAAAATGTAATTACAAAACTCAGAAAGGCGGGGGGTGGGATGGGGGTGAAAAACTGATCTAGAACAGGCCAAAGAGAATCGAATGGAAGGAGAAAACCTAAAAACAAGCTTCAAAAAGACATGTTGAGAAACGTCATACGGATTGGGTGTAATTGCTCATTTTCTGAGGTGTGATGAAGGTGCCGAGGTCATATGGGGCAGCGCCCTTATTCTCGGGAGGTGCACACTGAGCACTTGAGGGCGAGGCGCACCCTGTGTGAGATGCGCGGATGGAAGAATGCGTGTGTAGATGTGGGTCCATGAAGCCAAACTGGCCACATGGTAACAACTGAACTCAGGCGTGGGACGCAGTGTTCACAGCACTATTCTTTCAAGACTTTCCAAGTATTCGAACATTTTCATAATAAAAACTTAGGGAAAAAAAAGTTTCAAAGAGCACACTTCTGGACGCCACATCCTAAGTTCAAATCCCAGCCCTGCTGCTTCCTGGCTGTGTGCTCTCGGTCCGGCTGCGCCAACCTCTGTGTACCTCAGTTTCCTCACGGGGTGAGGGGATCGGATGAGTTAATACATGGAGGGCACTGAGAGCACAGCCTGGCACACAGTAAGTGCTCAATAAATATTGGTTTTTTGAAAGGGAGCGATGAGAAAGGGCAGGGAGACTGCAGCTCAACCCGAGACGGGCGGGCGAACTCGTGAAAAAGGCATGCTGTTCCCCCTCCCACAGGCCTGCCGCTGCAGGTCCAGATGCCGCCGGCCGCACCCCCACACCCGTGCACACGCACCTGTTTGAGGATGTTCTGTTCCCTCATCAGCTTCTGCCGCTCCCGGTTGGGCTTGGTGACCGTGATGTCCAGCACGTTCTGCCCATTATTGGGGACGTCGCTGACGAAGAACACCAGGTCCTCCAGCAGCTGGATGACAAACCTTCACAAAGGGACACGGGGATGATGAGTGTGAGGCACCGACCCTGGAAACCCCCCCAGGACTCCCGCATCACGTGCCCCCCCGTGGGACACCAGCCCTTCCCCAAACATGGCTCTCAGGCCCTGCTGTCCAAAGCACAGAGCCCATCATCCACCTGCAGCTTCTCTCCCAGCTTCACCCCGATCTGCTCTCAAAACACACCCCTTCCCCCACCCACCCTGCATTCCGAAGTGCCCCCAAGACAAAGAATCTCAGGGTACTCCAATCTGGAAAGGAATAGGGCACAAGGAGGGGGGGCGATTTTTGGTGTGAAGGGCTCTGTGTTTCCATCCTGACTCTGCCACTTACTGGCTGTGTGACCCTGGACAAGTCTCTTAACTTCTCTGAGCCTGAGTCCCATCATCAGTAACACAGGGGTAATGATGGCTCCGTCACACCGTTCATTCTGGGAGTATGTGAGCAGTGAGGCAGGGGCCAGTCCCCACCTGTCTCTCCCGCCCCAGCCAGCCTGCCCGGCTCCTGCTTTGTGGCTCCTTTGTTCATGAACTACAGACCCCTGGAGGACAAGGCCTCTCGGGACACCTCAGTAACCCTGCCCCCGGCCCACCTGCGGTCGTTCTGGCTGATGAAGCCCTCGTTAAGTTTCTCCACGGCGCTGGCCAGCATGGAGCTGGCATCGTTGGCAAAGTCCAGGTCTCGGATCTCGGACACGGGCACCGACACGATGGCAAAGGCCTCCTTGTCCTCCTTGGTGGGGCAGGTGCCCAGCTGCAAGGACAGAGGTCAGCAGGCCACCCAGGAACAAGCCTGGCCCCAGCCCTGGCCCCCGCCCCGGCGGCCCGCACCATGAGCCGGATGGGCCGCTCCTCCTCCACGTCAATGGGCACGTTGGTGCTCTGGATCCACGTGTTGGTGCAGAGGTGCCGCAGCCGGACGTACGAGTTCCTGCAGGTAGGGCGGGGGCAGGGCTGCAGACGGCGCCCCGGAGCGCATCCCTGCTGTCCACCCACCGTACCCCCAACAGCTTCACCTTCCACCTGACTCCTCACCAGCAGCCACGGGGCAGGGGCACTGTCCACTCCAGGTGAGGAGCCCGAGCCAGAGAAACGCACCAGCCGTGTGCTAACAGCTACCCTTCCCGGGCCCACAGGCCTTCCCCACTCCCCAGACCCAGAGCGCTTCCTAAGCCAAGGCTTGCTCATAAACGTGGGACCAAAATTCATTTGGACAAATGAGGCTATTTACACTATTTATCCCATTTAGTGTCAACGTGCATCCGTTTCACAGCAGAAATACTCATGTCTGTGATTATGAAATAGAATTACCTTTCCGAAATGAAAAAGACTATGAATCTCCAAATGCATCAGGCCCAAGAATTTCAGGTAAGGGGTCACGGGCCTACAGTGACTCAATTAATTCTCCCATCAGCCCTGTTGATGGGCAGACTTGCTACTCCCATGTTACAGGTGGGGGGAAGTCAGGGCAAAGTAAGCTGCCCGAGGTCACACCCTAGTAAATGCTAAAGCCTGAGTGACACTCAGAAGTTTCTTGATGTTTCGTCCTAGAATCTCAGGGCTGGGGGGCTTTAAAAGTCAGGGCCCAGCTCCCCTGCCCAGTGTACCCTGGACAAACTGTCGTGCAGCCTGTGCCGGGGCACCCAGACCGGCTGGGACGAGTGGCTGCTAAAGAACACTGGCAAGAAGGCCTCTGACAGAGCAACAAGCACAAGGCAGCACCCCGCGCACAGAACCCAGGGCCCGGCCCATGGCGGGCGTCCCATGGTGGTCAGCTCCCTCCAGGTCTCAGAGCTGGAGCCCCAGAGGGACGGGTCGTGCAGATCCCGAGGCCAAAGGACCTCAGGAGGACAGAGGAGTTGGGGATGCGGGGAGTCCAAGGACAGGATGGCCCAGCCTGGGCACCCCCAGCCAGCCCCAAGGCACGCAGCACACACCCACCGGGGCACGAAGGAGTCAGTTTTCTGCAGCGTGGTTGGGTCCAGTTCAAAGAGGGAGGCGATGTCGTTGCCGTGGGGCACAGCCACCAGGCGGTACTTGATCTTCTCCCCAGCGTTCCGGCGACCTGTGCGGCTCTGGGCACCCTGGGGTGAGGACCCCAATTCAGGCAGGAGCCCCTCCCTCCCCTCAGAGGCCCTGAAACCACCGGGGATCCCACCTGAGAGGCCATCTCCCTCCAGCCCTCCTCCCAGGGTTTTGGGGGCCCCCTGCCCCGCCCACACCCAGAGCGGCTCACAGTCACCCCTCTCCCGGCCCCGGAGCCCTGCTTCGGGCCTCACCGTTCCTGCTGCCTTGGGATCAGACACGTCACCCTTGTAGCTGGGGTTCTCCTGGACAGAAATACAAGATGGGGGAGCTACTGGACACCAAGCTGTGCCCACATGACCCCCACCACAAAACAAGGTCCACACGTGGCCCAGGGTCAGGTCAGGCAGCCCCCACCCTCCCAAGGTGCCCATCCCAGCCCCAAAACCCCATGATAGCCCCCAGCCCTACCCTTCATGGCCCCCTCCCTAGGCCCACAGATGAACACACACACACACACACAAATACCCCAATACACACAAGCCTGTGCAGCATGGACAAACATGGAGGTCAAATCTAAGTCCCACAAGGGCTGGGCATTTTGCTCACTGCTGCACCCCCAGTGCCTAGAACTGCTCCTGGCACAGGGTGGGGGCGCAGTAACATTGATTAGGCTCATTGACAGTCATGTACTTATTTGATACTATTTGTTAAATAAATGCATGAGACACACACGTGTCTATGTGTGCAGACGTGCACCAGGCCCACATGCTCGTGCACACGCACATGCACGCACAGCCTGAGCTCCCAGGATGCCCGTGCCTCCCGCTCACCTCGGCAGCCAGGTAGTTGCCGGTGGCCAGATGCTTGAAGCGGTACAGGCCATTCCAGTGGCCAGCTCCTCCACGGCAGGGGTCGTGGTGCACCACCTGGGGGGTGCAGGGGTGAGGCAGGAAGAAGAGACTGACCAGGAGGGGGAGCTCCGACCCTGGGGAGACCGGGAGGGAGGGCACTAGGAGGCCTAGAGAGCTCTGGGTGGGTAGCGCCTGGACCCTCCCTGGCCCCTTGGCTGTGCAGGGGCTCAGAGGAGAGACGGGTTGGCCTCCCACCCTGCGGGATGACGGGGAAGAGGGAGGGGTGGAGCCCAGGGCCGGAGAAAAGGGCTGAGTCCTGGGCACCGGAAGCAGGGCTCTAACCTCCACCTCCCAGAGGGCGTTGGAGCTGGTGGCCGAGGTGGCAGACTGGCGCAGCGTGGTACGCAGGAACACCTGCAGCTTGCCCTTGTACTCGTCACATGTCAGGAACTTCTCCTGCTCTGCGTGGAACAGCCGCACCACGTCTCCCTGCAGGCAGCGGGTGGGTGCTCAAGATGGACAAGGACCAACCTCACCCGCCTGAGACGCAGGCGCAGCCGGCTGGGCCCCTCTTGCTTCTTCCAGAGCCGCCAAGCAGAGGGTGAGATGCGCACTGAGCCCCACCTGAGGGAGGCCAGGACTGGGCACGCCACCCACAGCCCTCAGCCCAGACCCAAGGCCACAACATCCGGACGGACAGCTGGCATGGGACGTGCTCTTACCCAGAGCTTTCTCGGGCCTTCTCCTGTTTGAACCTGCCCTTGATCACCTCCCTCCCTGATATGTACCTCTAGAAACCCCACCTGACCTCTAAAGGCCAATCGAAGTCACCCCTCCAGGCAGACAGGAGGGCTCGCTCCTCCTGGGGTCTCCCCAGGCCCATGGCTGCACCTCTCCTAGGCCCTTGCTGTCTGAGTACCAGGAGACCATGCCCATTTCTTTGGCTCCCTACCGGCCTGGAGCAGCTGGAGTGCCGGGACTGTGGCCTGTTGATCTCCATAGCTTTGGACACAGATCAACTTTCAATCCTGGCTCTGCTCTTACAAGCTGTGTGACCTTGGGAAAGTCCCTTAACATCTCTGAGCCTCAGTTTCCTCTCCTGTAAAATACTAGCACCTCCTGGCAGAAATTGTGATGATCATAATTTGTATAATGAAGTAACACTGGACACGTCTCACATGCCAGCCACAGTGGGAGCACCTTACACGAATTTTCTCCTTAACCCTCGCACTAACCCTCTGGGGACAGACACCATTATCCCCATTTGACAGGTGGAGAAACTCAGGCACAGAGAAGGTAAGTGTCCTGCCAAGGGTCACGCACCTAGTGACAAATGGGACAAGAATCCAGGCGCAGCTCCAGTGCCCACATCCTCATCTCTCCACCTCCCATCCTCCTGCAGTGGGCCTGCCACCCAGCAGGCCCTCAGTGTAGGCTGCACTTCCAGCATCATCACTAATAACATCTTCTGTCTTCCCTACACTTGCAGGACACAAAGGACTCAGTCGACATCTGTGCACTAAGGCATGAGAGTGTGACCGAGGGAACGAATGAATGTACACAGGCTGGGCCAGTGACGATGGCAGAACCTACTGACTTTTTGTAGCCAGGCAGTGCTGGGTGAGAGCGAAAAAGGGGCTCTGTACACTCAAATCTCATTCCTGAGGTGCCTGGAGTCTAACCGCAGAGCCACGACAGAGTCACCGAAACCACTCCGGACGGCACCACGGGGTTTGGCCAGTGATGCTTCATTTTCTGAGTGCTGCACAGAGTTGGGAATGTAATGTGTAATCGGGGGAGGCTTCTGGGGGGAGGTGGCACATGGGCTGGGCCTTGATGCATGTGTGGATGATGTGCAGCCTTAAGGGAGAGAGGGAAAGGCATGTGCACACAGCATGAGCGGATGGGAAACAGCCTGGGAGGTGGCAGGGAGGCGGGGGGCGAAGGGCTGAGGCAGCCCTAGGGGGCAGGAAAGTCTGAGAGAGCAGCCTGGCTGGGAGAGGAGGGTAAATGGAGCCACTGCAGGTGTCTGAGCAGGGGAGGGCGCAGCGCACAGGGTGCTCCTGAGGTGGCTGCTCAGGGGCCTGTCACCTGTCCCTCTAACGGGTATCATGGTCAAGTGAACCTGCCGAGTCCCCCAGCTGAGGACCCCCACCTTCTTCGCTACCCCAAGTCTGCCCCTCCACGTGCCGCCTGCTCCCCAACAGGCTGGTTCCATCCACTGCAGCCCCGCTTGAGTGACCTCTGACCTCTCCTCTCTTCTCCCGCGTCTCGGGGTTTCTCTAATGCTCTCTCCAGCCCTCCTGCCACCCTCTGCTCTGGTCCCTCCCAAAGTCTTTACTGCGGTATTTCCCAGCAGTCCTGTCCTCGGCAGGCTCGTCCCCTCCCCACCTGGCAATCCTTTATGTCCTAGTGCCCATGCCAGCAGGTCTGGACCAGGCCACAGGCCCTGACCTAGCAACCTCACACCCTTGTCTACAAGGGCACAGGGCAAAGGGTAGGGGCCTGGCCGGGATCCACGGAGCAGGCCTCTGGGAGGGGATGGGGTGTTCAAGGGTCTGGGCCCACCTCAAGGTGGGGGGATGGAGACCCCAGCCCAGTTGGGGCCTGTGGGTGGGGCCCTGCGCTTGTGGAGGGAGGCTGGAGTGGGGTGCAGAGCCAGAGACAGGGGCGCATGGAGGGGAGGGTCAGACGGGAAGCAGAGCTGGGTACGTGGTAGGTGGGAGAAGGCAGGAAGGGGGACCTGTGGGGGCGGGGCAGGGCAGCTAGCAAGCAGAAGGCAGTGGGGTGGTGGGGGGAGCTCCCAGTTCTTACCCCTTTCAACACTTCCTCCAGGTGGTCTCGGAACTGCATAAACAGGTTGATCTTCCAGCTGGTGTTGCAGTTCACAGAGTTGACCTGGGGAAGGGCAGAGACCCATGATGCCAGCAGCCCCCGGCCACTGGGGAGAGGGGCAGTGCTGAAGGCCCGGAGAGGGGGTGAGGGGAGGGCAAGCCCAGCCACGTTAGAGCACAAGGAGGAGTGACTTCTCCCAGCCAGGGCCCCTGACCCCAGCCCAGCTGCCCTCGGGCTGCCAACCTGTCGGGCAGAGAAAGGGGGCAGATGGTGGGAGACAAGTGGGGGAGCAGTGAGGCCCAGCTCGTCCAGAGGGCCACATGGGACGAAGGAAGAGACCCTGGTGGGGAGGGGGTGTCTCTACTCTCAGTGGTTGTGGACGCCCCTCCTCTGCACGGCTGGCCCCACCACCCCACTCACCTCCTTGCAGCCGGCATTGTCACTGAGCTCATAATTGCTGGCATGCAGAGGCTGCCCTGCGTTGACGGGATTCAGGATCACCTTGTCCCCCACAACCACCTATGGGGACAGGCAGAGCAGGGTGAGGGGAGGAGGGCCAGGCCTCCAGGCCCTCTCTCTGGTCTCAGTCTGCCCCTCTAAGAAATGGGCAAGACCTCATGCAGTCCCCACATCAAAGATCCCACAGCAGCCCCTCTGGAGCTGTGGCCTGCACCTTCCACCAGGCCCCTCCAACCCGGCCCTGTCCTCACATTGTCCCCATTGCTCCGCAGCTTCCAGAAGGGCTGGATGAAGAGCCAGGAGCCCTCGTTGCCCGTGGCATCCAGCGTCACCCGCATGGCGTTCTTCTCCAGCAGGGCCGGCAGCCGCTTGTTCACTGTCAGGTACTTGTTGCTCTTCATGTGCAGGAGCTGAGGGTCGGGCGGGGCACAGGTCAGGTCACCCGGCCCCAGGAGGCCAGCCCACCAGGGAGGTGGACACTGGGGGGCCCACTGGACCCCTGGTCACAGCTGGACGCACATACAGTGTCAGACACACAGACACAAACACGCAGACACACGCAGTCACACACACAATCATACACAAACACCCACACCCAGTTGGGCACCCCAGTGACACAAAAAAAAGAAGCCTGCACTGTTCTAAATACCTACGTGTATTAGCTCATGCACTCTTACAATAACCGAGACGGAAGTATTATCACCGGCCTGATCTTACAGACGGGGAAACAGAGGCACAGGGAAGTCAAATAACTTGTCCACGTCACAGAGCCAAGATGTGAACCCAGATCAAGTGGCTCCAGAATCTGTGTTGGTGACCACCGTGCTGGCAGTACACCCCTGGGCACCCCTGGGCTCAGGCTACACAGCAAGTGGCACACACAGAAGCAGATGTGCAGTCACAGAGATGGTGCTGGAGCCACCCCCCAGGGACACACACCCCAGAGGGCATGTCAGCGAGCACCCCTCACCCCCAACACCAGCCTGGCCTCTGCAGGGGGAGGAGGCGGGCCTCACCTGGATCACACTGCCATACTTGACCACGTCCCCATGCACCTTCTTGTTCTCCGTGTCGTTCTGCTTCTGCTCCATCTGGGCCGCATGCTACGCGGACACACACAGGGGTGAGGGCAGCTTAGAGGCCTCCTCCTGGAGGGGGGCAGCCCCACCCCTGAACATGCACGTGTGGGTACACACACACACACACACGGCTCCTGGCACTGCACCCACAGTGATCCTCAGAGGCCATCTAGCCTGTCCCTTCCCACTACTGATGAGGGACTGAGGCTCCGAGGGTGGAGAGGCAGCCCGACGTTGTACAGCATGCAGCCCAGGGAACCAAACCCCTAGCCCCTGCCCCCACCTCCCTCTGGAGGGGGCATGCCCACAGGCCCCCGGGCCCCTATGCCCCCTGACACCCCAGGCACCTAAAGCTATGCCTCACTACCCCCACCTCATCAGACCCCTGATGCCCCCAACAGGGGAGCCCTGCCCCAGCCCAAACGCTGGCAGGTGTGCTTGCTGCCATTTCCTCCTCCTCCTCTACCCCCACTCCTCTGTGACCCTCCCTCCCAAAACTGTGTGTGCTCCCAGCCCACCGCCTCCTGGGAGCCCTCCCTGACGGGCCAGGTCCAACTCTGATGGATCGAATTCTGGTGGCCTCAGAAATTTGATTTGCATCCTATTAAGGGCACCTTTTAAGGCACTTCTGTCCCATTAGACTGGAAGCTGCCTGAGGACAGGCTCCATCTCCTCCATCAGATTAGGGGTCCCTGCAGGCAGGGGCTCTGTCTCCTCCATCAGACTGGCACTCCCTGGGACCACTGGCCCCTCTGCCCCTTCCTTCTCCTCAGTCTCAGGACCCAGGACTGAGGCCCGGGTGAGGGTGGCCGCTGGGGAGTGTTGCCACATACCATGTGGATTTCCACGGACCTATCGTGTCTGGCTGTGTGACCTCGTGTGGTTCTGAGGATGTGTCTGTGCACATGTGAACGCCCTACCCCCAGGCCCAATGCCCAGTTCAGCCTCGGCCTTTCGCCGGCAACAGGAAGGAAGCCTGTGACGGCCCCCAGCCCAGGAAGAAAGATGGGATTATTTATAACAGAGCTCTGGCAGCCCACCCAAGCCCCTCTTTCCAGCCCGGTTCACAGCCACGGGGTGGCCCACCCTTCCCCAATTTTACATCCTCCTCAGGGCCGGGAGCCAGGGGAAGGGGACACAGGGCAGCAAGGCCTGCATGACGGGGCACGGGGCACCGGGCCCGAGGGAGGGTCTCAGAAGCAGGCTGCAAAGCCGCTGACCACAGCCGAATCTTCCCACTCTCTTTTCCATGGTGACTGGGCTTGGGGCCCTGAGCTCTTTCCAGAGAGGACTGCCCAGGATGTGAACCATGGCCCCTGAGGCCTGTGAGCACCCACTGGGCCCTAGCACCACGTGTCCAAGGAACCCAAAGTGAGTCAGAGATCCGGGGGCCATCTAGGCCCTACTGCAAACTCACAGGATGACCAGGGACAGCCCAGTGCCCTCTGAGGGCCCCAGGCTCCAGCTCTGTAAAATGAGGGGAGAGGTTAAGACTAATTCTCAAATCGGGTTCCCTGGAGCCACTGTCTCCGGGAGCCACTGGTAACTCCATGTACAGTTGTACAAGTTGTTCACTGCACCATGGTGTTCAGCTGAAGGGCTGTGTGGGAGCTGAAATCCAGTCCACATTCCACTCACTGAGCATGTGCCCTGGTACAGGGCTATGCCAGCCTGCAGGAAGGGGCAACTTCTTCTAACTGGCACAAAAGGGTCATGTAGACGAGTGGGTCACTGGGAGGGTACTATTCTCCCCCACCTCACCTCATTCACAGCAACACACACCAATCTCTAGCGTACTAGGGTCTTAAAAACCACTGGGCTCAGCCACAGGGCCCCTGTTGGCCCTGACTAGCAGCAGCCCTGCGTGCGCGCCCAGGTTCCTGACGCACACACAGGTGCACACGTGCGCACACACCTGCAGCTTCTGCAGCAGCACGACGTCAGCGATCTTCTCCTTGTCCTGCTTGGTCTGCTTGGCCTTCCAGTACTGCTTCTGGGCCGAGTATCGGTTCATGGGACACACTTTGAAGAGGCAGTCTGTAGCAGGGCGGCAAAGAGAGGGAGATGGGTTCATGTGGGAAAACCCAGCCAGCAGCCCCGCCCCCAGATCCCACCTCCACTCTCCCCATCCCTCCCCCTCCTCCTGCCCCATGGAGGGTAGAGAGGCAGCAGTTGGAAAAACCCCGGAGAACTTGGCGCATCCTGGATTAAGTAGGATGGAGAGTCCCAGAGGCAGGTTTAAGAGCAGGATGGCACCTGGGAGGCAGACACGTGCCCCCACAGGAGAGCTATCAGAGGCTCCTGGCCCCACCCCTACGCCCTGTCTGTGCCCAGCCTCTGCGGACATTAGCGGCTGACAGCTCACACCTGCATCCTTCGCTGGCCGACTGCCATCTTGCCCACAGATGCCTGGGAAGTTACAACCCCCTCGCCCCCTCCCGAGGGGCAGCCGCATCCAGCAGCTGACGCAGGCCCGTAACAGCCCAGCCTCGGAGAGACTGTCTGCGGTGCCAGGCATGGCCCGGCTCCCTGTGGGGTCAGGGTGACGCTTCTCTCCCCCGAAACCACATCCTTGCTCAGCTCTTCCCTGGCCCTCTGTGAGCGAGGCTCCCTCACCCTCTTCTCCGGAGAGCTCGCCTCAGTAATTCTCCCCGTCGGCTCTGCTTCTAGGGGACTTGACCTAAGACAGAGCCAACCAAAATTCCAGAAACAGGTTCACTCTTACAATTTTTATTTTGGAAATCAGACAAAATACCTACGATTTTCATAAGCCCAAACTCCTGAAAGGGCATCAGATTTTTCTCCTTATCGAAAGGGGGCACGAGTTGAAAAATCCTAAAGTGTGGTAGGAGGGGACTGAGGATTCCGGGTCACGGGGAAATGCTGGGCCTGTCTGACAAGAGCATGGGCTGTGCTGTGAGGCAGTGAGTTCCCCGTCACAGGAGGGAATCCCACCCTGGGCAAGGGGTTGGGCTCATGGCGCCTAAGACCCTCTAATGCAGCAGGGCTGTGCCTCCGTGACTGCACGGTGCTCCAGCAGCACGGAATGCAGGAGAAAGATGGCTGTGCTGGGGCACCAGGAGGGGGGCCGCTGGGGGAGCAGGTCACAGAGCCCGGGAGCCCCCTTTCACACGTCCTCTCCTCCACCATCTAAAAGGAAGGCTGTGTCCCTGCCCTGGTCAAAGCTGGTCATCCAGCCCCTGGGAAGTAAAAGCAAAGCTGGCAGAGGCACCTGGTGCCATCAGGAGAAACTGAGTGAGTCACAGTTCAGAGAAGAGAGAACTTCCTTGAGGGGAGGGAAGAAAGTCACAATTCCATAAGCAGATGGAGCGGCCCAGGGCTGCCCTGCCTAGCCCACCTTGGCACCACCAGCACGAGTGGGCATCACTTCTGGAAACAAGCACTCAGTGTGTTGGAGAGAGTATGTCTTCAAGGGGTTCTGCTCAGCGCTCAAGAAGAAGCTGCGGTGTCACCCCCTCCAGGAAGTCCTCCTGCTTCTTCAGGCCGGGCTGGAGCTCTCAGGACTCCCCCAGGTCCCCTGGTCACCACATCGATCTCACTGCCTTGTTAGAGGCCTCTGGTTCCCAGCAGGAGCAGGGGAAGTGGGGCCACACCAGGGGGTGTTTTGGAAGTAGGGGTGAAATTTTGGTTGTCCCGAGGCTTGAGGTCACAGCTGACATTTAGTGGGCAGGACAGGGAGGCCGGACGCCAGCACCATAAACACTGCCCATGTGACGCCTGCCGCGAGCGTCCCCCGTGTGCTCACAGGTGGACACTGCAGGCGGTGCTCTTGACCCGGGGGGGCACAGACACACAAAGCATTTTTTGCATGGTTTTAGCAAACACTGAATTTCCCAGGAATGCAACTCTGACATAAACTCAGGGAATTTGTGTTGTTCAAACTCTATCACGAGATTTTTGCTCTTTTAGAAAATGCATCGCTCACAGCCACGCCGAATGCCTGCACTTGTGGCTGCGGCATTCATGACTCAGCAGCTAACCTGACTGCCTCCTTTATTCGCCCCACACTTACTTCCACCATATATATTCCTTTACTATAAACGCTTTCCTTTTAGTTCTCTGTTTTGTCACGCTTAGGGCATTTATACTGGCCTCGCTCCCTCCCCCGTCTCCGGGCTCCTCAGACCCTGGGCCCTTTCCTGTTACATGAAGACTATAGCCTTTTTGAATTCCACTTCCTAATATTAAAGGGGGCTCTGAGTCTGAGAGTGGATCTGCTCCTTTTTCGCCGCCCTCACCAGACTCTGAGGGGCAGGGAGGCAGGGCCGAGTAGAGCTCGTCACTGTGTCCCCAGCCCCCAGCCCGGGGATCAGTCAATGTCTGCTAGACGAACGCATGAATCTAGAAATGACTCCCTCGTGTGTGAGGACACGGGGCTTGAATTTAGCCTTGAAGGGAGGAAAGGGATGAGGTATTGCGAGCGGAGGGAAGGGAAGAGAGAGGAGGAGGAGGCAGGGAGCCACCAGCTGGTCTGGTGAGCCGAGACGGGAGGGGGCTGAGAGGGCAGTCGGGGCTGAGTCTGAGTGAGACTGGAGCCAGGGGAGGGCAGCGTGACCGGGAGCCCAAAGGCCTTGGCGATGGATCGTGAACCCCTTGGTCTCTCCACAGCCCACCCCTCCCCTCCACCCCGAACCAGAGACGAGGACAGGAGGAAAGAGAGATGCTACCGCAGGTCGCCTAGAGCCGAGGTTCTCAAGCCCTAGGAAATACATTTTTGGATCACCATTCCAGAAAACAATACGGGGACTTCCTGTTCCTGGGAGGGTGGGCAGGCTGTGCCTCTGACAGGGCTGAGAACCACGGTTGTAATCCGTTCTGGGCCAACCCAACTAGAAAACAACCGGATTTTTCAAATGCGTCTTATTTTAAGACTTAAAGAACGGACGAGAGAATGAGGAATCACCCCGCGAGAACAGAAGAACAAAAGGAAAACCTGGGAGATACAGAAACACCCCAGCGACTTTCGCCCTGAGGGTATCTGCTGATTCCAGAAAACATGAACTTTTATTCGGACAGCTTTACCAGGTGACGGGGGCGGAAATCCGAGCCAAGGCCCAGGAAGGGTGTAGGAGAACGGCCCTCAATGAGCTGAGACCCCAAAGAGCACCACCCCCAGGTGAGGGCTGACCCGGAGTAAAACAGCTCCTCCCAGGAACTAGAGCCCCCTGGAATCCCCTGCATGGTGCAAGAAACCCCAAACTTGAGCTTCAGGTGGTTGTGGCCAGGCGGCGGCCCCAGGAGTCTGGTGACAGGATACGCACACCCTCCCGGCAAGAAGGTGCCTTCCTCCTAGTCCACGACCACGCACACCAAACTTTTCAAATGCAAGAACCAGTATACAGTCAAAGACAACCAGGAACTGTTGGGAGCTCGACGCCACCAGACAGAACGAACCACAAAACAGAAGCTAGAAGCAGAAGAGAAGAGACCGCAGACACAGACATCATCTGTAACGCGGCTGCGCCCACTCTGCTTACATCCACAAGAGGAAAGCTCGAGGACCCCTGCAGAGAACAGCAAACCAGAAAAACTGACACCGCAGACTGAAAAAGAGCCAAGCGGGATTTCTAGAAATCAAAAAACTTCAATAACCAAATTTAAAACTCACTGAACATACTTAAGAGAACAGACAGAGCTGAAGAAAGAATTTGTAAAACAGTAACAAACCTGACTGTGGTTGAGGCATTCTAATTCTATTCTACTCAACTTTTTTGGGGGGCGGGGGGCTGGGGGGGAGGAAGATTAGCCCTGAGCTAACATCTGCCGCCAATCCTCCTCTTTTTTGCTGAGGAAGACTGGCCCTGAGCTAACATCCGTACCTATCTTCCTCTACTTTATATGTGGGACGCCTACCACAGCATGGCCTGCCAAGCAGTGCGGAAGTCCACACCCGGGATCCGAACTACTGAACCCCAGGACACCGAAGTGGAACGTATGAACTTAACTGCTGCGCCACCGGGCCAGCCCCTCTACTCAACTTTTTAATGGATGGCTGAGCCCCATTACAGGGACTTTACAACCCACTAATGGGTCAGAACCTGTGTCTGAATGAATCGTGCCGCCCTGGGGCGTCCCCGGAGAGGGATGAAGCCGGAAGCGATCCCTCCCTGCTCTCGACTCCTCTATATCTTTCTTGGAAACTTACTACCTGGAACGTGTCAAAATTCACCTTTTTCTCTCACATAGATCCTCCCTTAGAGCCTTGCCCACAATACATGTCAGAAAATGCTTGTTGAATGAATAAATGATTTGAGCTCTCTTAAATGTTTGTGGGCCACCTCTGTGCACATCTCCATGCTGTTACTGTGCTCTTTGCCCAAAGGCAGCCCTGCAGAACCCCAGAAGGGGTCACAACCTTCCTTCTCATCAAACAAGCAGGGCAGAGGGCAGACAGGAGGAAGGGAGACTGGGCCCACGTGACAGCAGCAGCAGCAAAGGCTAAGAGAAAACTGTGAGTCCAGGGGGGTTTCCGACAGTTAGGCCTGTGTGTTCTGGGGGTCTGGGCCTGTCGGTGAGGGGGGCATGGGGCTTGTGAGGCTGCAGAAAGAAGACACTCATTTATTAAATAAAGGCAAGTGACATTCCCTGAAACTGACTAAGGTGTGTAACACCCCAAAGGCTACTGCCACTGCACAGAATCACCGTGGGTGGCGGGAGCTTTAAAAAATACAAACTCCCAGGGGCCGGCCTCATGGCACAGCGGTTAAGTTCGCACTCTCCGCTTCAGCAGCCCAGGGGTTCACCAGGTCGGATCCCAGGCACGGACCTACCCACTGCTTATCAAGCCATGCTGTGGCTGGCATCCCACATCTAAAGTAGAGGAAGATGGGCATGGATGTTAGCTCAGGGCCAGTCTTCCTCAGCAAAAAGAGGAGGATTGGCAGCAGATGTTAGCTCAGGGCTAATCTTCCTTAAAAAAAAATAAATAAAACAATCTCCCAGGTCCCCCATAGATATTGGCAGGTCTAGGGTGATGCCCGGGAATATGCATTTGTAAAGGCCCCCACCCCCCACCCCACCCCACATATACACCCTGAGACCCTAAATGGTTCTGTTGCTCAACCAAGGTTGAAAAGCACCAGTGTGGAGGACTGGAGATGAGAACAGAACACAACGGATAAAGTTATACCCTTGCAACAATGCATAAGTGCTGTATAAATAATGCGAACATCTGTTTTTACTTTCTTTCAACATTTAGACCAACAAAACACCAAAGACCCCATTGTGGTTCCAGAAGAGGATGTAAGGCTTATTCAGTCCCAATGACGTAAAACTAAGAGTGCACGTGGCAGCGGTGGAAGGGAGACGGGGGCAGGGGCCCGAGGAGCTGACGGAAGGAGAAATAAAGGGGTAGCTAGGATTCTTGGGTTTCTAAAGGGGATAATGGAGCATCTGCAAGAGCGACAGGATGCTGTCAGGAGGGTGGGAGGAGAGAAAGCGGAGGAGTGGGCCGAGGGAGCTAAATTCTCATGGAATAAGCAAAACCTATGGAGACATGGGGGTCGCTGGCAGAAGAAACAATCAAAGGAGTGCATTAGGATTGCCTTCTCTTATTACACTGCCAGAGGATATGCAAAGTGGTGCCACCCCAGTGGGGAGCATCTGGCAGTCCTGATCAGAATCACAGATGCTCTGCCCTTGGCCTCCATGATCTCACCACTGGTCACTCATTCTAAGCAGACGCGCATTCGTACAAAATGAAGCGGGACAGGGTCTTCGCTGCAGCATGTCAGGAATGATAAAGACTAGAAAGAGCCCAAGTGTCCATCCGAGGGGACAGGATAAATAATTACAACAGAGCCACACAGTGGAATGCTCTGAGGCTGTAGGAGAGGGAGGGGTCAGCAATTCTGACACACGCTACTAGGCAGGCCAACCTTGAGGACATTACGTGAAGCGAACTAAGCTAGTCATACAAGAATAAATACGGTATGATTCCACTCCTATGAAGGGCTGAGAACAGTCAAATTCATACAAGTGGAAAGTAGAGTGGAGGCTGCCAGGGGTCGGGGAGGCGGGATGAGGAGTCACTGTGTAACGGGTGGAGAGTTTCGGTTTTACAAGAAGAAAAACGTTCTGTGGGTGGATGGTGGCGATGGCTGCACAAAGAGAATGTGTTTAATGCTACTGAACCGTACACTTGAAAATGGTTAAGCTGAGGGACCAGCCCAGTGGCATAGCGGTCAAGTTCACGCGCTCTGCTTTGGTGGCCCAGGGTTTGCAGGTTTGGATCCCGGGCAGGGACCCAGCACGGCTCATGAAGCCATGTTGTGGCAGCATCCCACGTACAAAATAGAGGAAGACTGGCACAGATGTTAGCTCAGCAACAATCTTCCTCAAATACACACACAAAAACGGTTAAGACGTAAACTCTATGTTATGGATATTTACCACAATTTAAAAATAAACTTTTTTTTGAGGAAGATTAGCCCTGAGCTAACATCTGCCACCAATCCTCCTCTTTTTGCTGAGGAAGACTGGCCCTGAGCTCACATCTGTGCCCATCTTCCTCTACTTTATATGTGGGACGCCTGCCACAGCATGGCTTGCCAAGCGGTGCCATGTCCGCACCCGGGATTTGAACCGGCGAACCCTGGGCCGTCAAAGCAGAATGTGCATGCTTAACCACTGTGCCACCAGGCCGGCCCCTAAAAATAAACATATTTTAAATGCTTAAAACTGTAATTTGTAGGAACACTATTTTCACATAGTTCAAGATATGGAACAAAAATGAGTTTTTAAATGAAAAAAAAGACAAAAAGAGTCCAAGAGTTCTCTATACTAATGTGAAAGGATCAGTAAGAGGATCTAGCCATCGTAAGATTTATAAAGTAAAAACAGCAAAGAACAGAACGGTGTATATAGAATGCTATCTTTGTGTAAGGAGAGGGAAATCTGAATATATGTTTGTATTTGCATAAAGGAATTTGGAGGATGCATAAGAAACTAAAGAAAGTGATTACCTGAGTGGATAACAGATAGGGCGGCCCGTGGGAGCAGACTCTCAGTATCTATTTCTACAATGTTTTGATGTTTTAACCGTATGAATAAATTTCCTAGTCAGATTTTCTATATGCTTGCCCCCGGAGATGGGGACAGGAGGTGAGTGAGGATGAGGTGGGCGCACCATTGCTGTCATCTTGATCCTGGAGCATGTACTTGTATTACTTTTATAAAAAGAAAAAAAAAAAGAGTAAGAACAAAATTTTAAGTGGCCGATAACATAGGAAAAACGCCCCCTCCACTAGGAGCCAGAAGAATGCAAATTAAAACCACAGTGAGATGCCATTTCACACCCAGCGGGCTGGAAGACATTTAAGTGGGACACAACCAAAGGCAGCAAGGACAGCGGTGGAGCGAGGGGGCGCGCAGCCACAGTCTGTCGGGGGTGAGCACACACAGCCCTCCAGGCAGGCACAGAACAGCTAGCGTCCTCCCACCAGGGCTCCCCCTCCTCGGAACGCACCCAAGAAGCCTGTACACACGCACCCAAGGAGACGTGTACACGAATGCTCATCGTGGCATCGCTGGCAAGTACCAAAAACTGGAAATGAGCTACGTGTCCCTCACCAGGAGAGGCGACAATGGATGGCAGTTTATTCACCCAGTGGAATATCACATAGCAATTAAACAGATGAACTACAGCCACACGTGTCCACATGGATAAATCTCAAAAACAGTGCAGAATAAAAGAAGTGCAGAAAGATTTACACAGAAGGCTACCGATAATACACGGGGTTGCAGAAATGGGAAATAACACCCTATATGGATATATCCCTAAGTATTAATAGCAAAAATATAAAAATGGGCCCCTGAATGACACACACCAATTTCTGATAAGTGTTTACCTCTGGAGACCGAGGGAGGGGAAAGGGATGGGGGGACGGGGGTGATGCAGGGGGCTTCAGCTCCAGGCGTTAAGATGGTATCTCTTTAAAAACGAAAAGCTCTGAAATAAACACAACAAAAAGGATTTGACAGAGTTCCGTAGTGAGTACACGGGTGTGTGTTATTTTTCTCTATACTTTTGTGTAGAATTGAAGTGTGTCTTAATAATAATAAAAATAACAATCAACTGGCCTTGGAAGATGGACAGGAAGAGCAGAGGCGTAAGGCTCAGGGTGGGGGCGGGCACCGAGTCATGCAAGCTCGGGGAGGACACGTCATCAGCCCCCTCCCCGGCACCTGTCCCCAACCAGTCTAGGTGCGTAAGTGACCCCACACATTTTCCTGGGGTCGCCGTAGTTGGGGTGTGAGCTCTGCGCTTCCCTGAGGGAGACTGGGAGGCCAGAGCTGCCCGAGTCCTGAATGGGGTCTCCCTGTGCCCAGCACAGGGGCAGAGAAAGAGAAAGGGCATGTGGGAGGGAACATGCCTAGACCCCAGGCCAGTCAATGAGCAGGTCTCAGAGCAGCCATAACCCAAGACCCCTACAGCAAAGCAGAGGTGAGGGAGGCTGGGCTGGCATGGGGTGCCCTGTACATTGGGGCACCGGCAGCCTGGGCCTCCAGGGCCCTGCAGACTCTGGAAAGAATGTCCTGAGCATGTCAGGGCTTGGGATGGCCTCTGAAGATGGCAGGAGCTGAAACCACAAACAAGGAGCCAGTCAGGGGCTGACAAGGCAGGCGGGGGCTTCACTGGGCTTGGGCAGCCCAGCCTGGGGGCCTCCAGGGTCAGCAGGTGAAGGGGTGTCAGCAGGGAACTGGTAGTGGGCTGTGGGGGGAGACAAGGAGAGACCACAGCCCCCAGCAATAGCTGGGGCCCCCACAGGATGGAGGGGCAGCATTTGTGGGGGCCTCAGGACATGGCCATCTCTGATGACCTCTAGGCACCTTCTATAATGCCTGCCGTGACCCCCACGCACTTGCTGGGAGCCCCCTCCAGGGCCAGGTGTTTGCAGGAGAGACAAGGAACAATGAGAGCCAGGATCCTGGGTTTGAGGCCAAGCTCCGCCTTTCTCTTCTCTGGACGTCAGCCTCAAAACTGAAGAGGTGGAGTCCGTGTCTCTGTCTGAAGTCCTAGCCCTCTAACTGGTACCCGCCAGCCATGGGCCACACAGAGACCCGGGTCTGCCCCAGAAGATGGGCTGTTCTCAGGTCCAGACAGGGCCACAGGGAGTCCGGGGGGGCCTCTATCTGCCTCACCAAGACACCACAGGCCAGGACATGGGGCGAGCGGGCCGGAGAAGGCTGGAGGCTGAGTCTGCTCTTCCGTCTCCCTGAGCTGGCTGGGCCCGGTGAGGCCATGGGGACCACGGGGCAGCCCCCGGATCCTGGGGTGGGCCCTCCTCACGGGCTTGGGGAAAAAAGAGAGGAAGAGGAAGGAGGGAGTGGGAAGGAGCGATGGAGGAGAGCAAGAAGTCAGAGGAGCATTTGTTCTGCTAAGTGGCTTTTTGTTGTCAAAAATTGGCCCCAAACTCTGCCCACTGGAACTCTAGGGCAAGTCTTCCTCAGCCACGCCCATCTGCCCCCAGCTGTCGCACCACAAAGCAGACTGCATATATCTCGACACACGCACACACCTTCTCCTTTCAGCCCCAGACCCTCCCTGCCCTGGCAGAGCCTACCCTCAGGACCCTCACCACTGCCTCCCTTACTGAGTTCTCCCCCAGAATCCACCTAAATCATCGCAGCTACAGCGGAACCCTGCCCCCGCCATCAGCCCGCAGCTCTCTGATTTCCGGCTCCAGGCTCACTACCCACTCCCAACCTCACGACCCAGGGGCAGGTGTGGTCAGAGCTGTGCCTCCAAGCAGGCGGCCCACACGAGCGCCCTGGAACCCCCAGCACCTGGGCCCAGTGCCTTCGAGGCTGGGCTTAACCGGGGACTCTGGGTGGGTCACGTCAATGGGACCTGGAGCCGCCAGGCCTGGGGCAGGGATAGGACAAAGCCCGAGGGGGCCCCGATGCATGCATTACTCCTCAGATGGGCACCACTATGGGACAGACAAAACAGCCAGATAAAACTGCCAGAAATCCCTGTCCCGGGGGAGCTGACATTCTGTCAGGGGAGACAGATGATAAACAAATAATTAAAACACGTGGAGTATGTCAGATTCACGCTACGGAGAAGAAGAACGCAGGGAGGGGAGGTGGGGGCGCATTTTCGACTGAGTGGTCAGGAAACGCCCCACTGAGGATACGAGACCTGAAGCCACTGAGTGCGCGAGCCACGTGGATACTGGAGCAAGAACCTTCCAGGCAGAGGGAACAGCAAGTGCAAAGGTGCAGAGACGGGAGCATGGGAGATAAATAGGAGGAACAACAGGGAGGTCAGCGTGGCTGGAAGGAATGAGAGAGAGGCAGCGGGGCCAGACGGTGTTGGGCAGAGGGGTCCACAGCGGTGAGGAAAGTCCAGCGCGTGAGGTGGCTCCCACATAACCAGGCATGTCCCGACCTAAGACTCCAAAGTAAAGCCCCACTCAGAGGCCACAATAGAAGCAGGGGCAGACCAGTAGACGCGGGGCCCCTCTGTGGGCTGGGAGGACCCCCCTTCTGTCTCCTCCATGCTCCAGTGGATGGGCAAGGCCCCAGCAGCCAGCCAGCCAAGGATGCCGCAAGATTATCTAAAATCCCGCTCCCCTCTCAGCATCCCTCTCCAGAACAATCCCAGCTACTCTCCCCAAGAGGAGCAGCCACGTGGGCAGACGGGGCGGCGGCGGCCGGCATGTTTCTGCCTGCTCCCACCCTGCCCACCACACCCAGGATCCGTCTGTCTGACTGTCGGCCTCAGCCTCACAGGTGATGACAATAATAACACCATGCCCAGGCTGGGCACAGCGACAGCAGAATATCATCGAATTCTCACAAGGGCCTGCAGGGCTGTGAGGCTGGGCCGAGAAGCCCACTGACCACGGAGCACACAGAGGCCCCGAGAGGGAAGGCACTTGCCCAGGGTCACACAGCAGAGCCAGGTCTGAGCTCCACAGGCTCCCCCAGGGCAGGAGTCGTCCACACCACGTGGGGCTGAGGACAAGCCTGGTTCAGGAGAAGGGGCTCCAATTCCCTCACCACCGATGAGATGTGAGGAAGAGAAGGGAGCCCACCCTGGGCCTCCTAACGCCTGGGGAAATTCTCTTTCCACCCCTGTTCCCACAGAAAACGCCCAGTCACGCAGACAAAGAAAGTCTTGTGGCTGGTGGGGAGTTCGGGGGAGAACAGGCCCCCCGCCAGAAGTGGGTGTGCCCCTGAGAAGTGGGGTGTGGCCCCTGGAACACCCAGGGAGAGGCCATCAGTGCCATGATAGCAGCAGCTGGGGGTTCGCAGACAGCAGTGTGAGCGTGCACGGGCTCCTCGTCCAACAGCCCCGGGCCCAGGACGCGGCAGCCCGGGAGGGGAATTGGCGGGGTGGGGGGGAAGGTCTTACCTCGGAACTTCTTAGGGGGGTTGTCCAGGTCCCCGGCCGCAGGCTCCACCACACAGCGGTCATCCACCAGCCTGGGAACAAGGCAGCCCGGTCAGCGGGAGAGCAGAGACCCCTCTCCCCACAGCATCCCTCCCCTGGGCAGGGGATTCCAAAACACCAGGAAGGCCTCCAGAGAAAGCACTCCGCCACCATCACACCCCACCATCAAGGCTTTCCCTTTCCTGGCACCACTGCAAGGCAAGGTCTCTCGGGGTTGGGGTAGGGGAGCCCCCAGCAAGAGCACAGACACACCCAGCCCCCCCCAAACCCCCGAGCCAGAGCTGGAGCTGTCCTGTGGGGTCTGCTGCCAGTCCGGGCTGTCACACGCAGGGGTGCAACTCTTGTCACGGCCCTGAGACCTGGCTGCCCAGACCTGAGAGGACAGTGGGCGATGGAGGAGGGAGAGAGAAAGGGAGCAAGAGACACAGAGACAAAGTCAGAGAGACACAGAGAGGGAGGGAGAGCAAGTTAGAGCGAGCAAGAGAGACAGCGAGAGACAGGACAGAGTCAGAGGGATAAACAGGATAAGAAACAGAGGTAGAGAGGGCCGGACACAGACAGACCGATGAGAGAAGCTGTGAGACACCAAACCAGGAGGACAGGCCTTTGGGTCTCAAAGACAGGACAATGAACTCTGTGCCTTCCCAGCCTCAGTGAGGCCCCACTGCACACCCTCCTCTCCAGCCCATCCTGGGCCTGAAGTTCCCCCACTTACAGCCATGGCTGGGGTTAACCCCAAATCTCTAGAAGACATCCACCCACGCACGCATCCTCCCACTAGCCATCAGCCATCCATTCATTCCTGCACTTAAAACCCTTCAGTGCCACCCCAGCCTCTAGGAAAAATGATGATGAGGATCCACCACTTCAGAGGCCAACTCTGTCTCAGCACTTCACAACTGTTGCCTCTGAATTCTCACCAACTCTGTCTCAACACTTCACAACTGTTGCCTCTGAATTCTCACCAACTTCTCCACAAGGGGCTAGTCACAGCGCCATTTTATAGGGGAAGAAACTGAGTTTGAAGGTTAAATACTTTGTCTGAAGTTACAGAGCTGATTCTAAAGCCTTCTTTTGCTCCTCCCCTCCTTGGATTGGCTAACAAGGTCTTTTGTGATCTGACCTCCACCCACTCCTTCGCTAACCTCACAAGTTCCTTGCCCTAGCCACGCTAAACCTCCAGTTGATCCCAAGGTCCCCAGAGCTCTCATCTCTACAGAGGTGGTGCTGGCAGCCTACAAGGCCCTTCATGCCCAGCCCACCCTGGCTCCCCTCCAAGCCCCAGGCCCAGTAGAGCTCCATTCCACTCTCAGCCCCTCTCTCCTACTCTGTGGAGCCTTCCTTGGCCAGTGCCCTCCCTCCCTCTCGGCCTCCCTCTCGGCCTCCCTCCCCCATGGCCCCGAAGCACGTGGTCCTGGCCTCTCCCGCTGCCAGGCCTCTTTCTACCTCGAACACCCGTAGTGTCTACACTGTGAGTTCCTTGAGGATAGGACCCAGTGCTTCTCCCTTTGGAATCACCAGCACTTTGCACAGTGCGGTCCATAGTAATAACAATAGCAAGCAGGATTTTTTTTCTAACGTCTTCATATATTGTTTCCTAATTCTCTAAACCTACTTTGTTATTATTTCCTTTTCGCAGGCAGGGAAAGCCGAGAACAGAGAGGTTAAAGAGCCTGGCCAGGCACACACGGCCAGCAGGCAGCAGAGTTGGGCTTGGAAGCCAGGCCGTGCAGCGTCAGAGCGGGTGCTGAGTGGGACCCTGCAGTGATGGCGCAGGGAGACGGTGGCCTGCCCTGCAGGGACCCTCTCGGTCTCCTCCCCTCTCGCCCACCTCCAGCACTGGCCTAGTCCTTGGCCCCCTTCCCCTCTCCATCTGCACTCAGGCCCATGGGCACCTCGGCCACACTCGTGGGCTCAAAGCACCACTTGTACCCTCAGGATGACTCCCACATCCACCTCTGCCCTTCCTCCTCGCCTGACTCCAGGCTTGCGCGTCGAACTGCCTACTCCACATCTCCACTCGGATGTCCTCCACCTCCAACTCAGCATCTTCAAAACTGTGCTCCTGCTCTTCCACCTGAATGGCCTTTTTTTTTTTTTTTTGAGGAAGATTAGCCCTGAGCTAACATCTGCTGCCAATCCTCCTCTTTTTGCTGAGGAAGACTGGCCCTGAGCTAACATGCATACCCATCTTCCTCCACTTTATACGTGGGACACCTACCACAGCATGGCTTTTGCCAAGCGGTGCCATGTCCACACCCAGGATCCAAACCGGCGAACCCCGGGCCACCGAGAAGCGGAACGTGCGCACTTAACCTCTGCGCCACAGGGCCAGCCCCCTGAATGGCCTTCTCTTGAGGTCCTCCCAGCATCAGTCAATGGCAACTCCATCCTTCCAAGTGCCTGGGCCAAAAACCTTGGACCAATCCTGGGCTTCTCTTCTACTCGCCTCTCGCACCTAATCTGTGAGGCCTACCTTCAAGATAAGTGTGGAACGTGACCTCTTCTCATCACTGACACCGCCCCCCGACCCCGTCCAGGTCCCTCCAGCACTCACCTGGATGTGAGGAACGGCTTCCTCTTTGGTCTCCCGATGTCCCCCCTCATCCCCACAGCCTGTTCCTCACACAGCAGCAAATCACGGCAATCTTCTGCTCAGAACCACCCATCTCAGAGTAAAAGCCAGGAACTCTCAATGGCCTGAAAGACCCCACATGATCCGCCCCCTCACCTCTCTGACCTCATCTCCTCCAGGGGCTCCTGCCCACTCTGCTCCAGCCACAGCCCTCCTCCAGGCTCTTCAAACCTTCCCGGCCCTTTGGCACTGGCTCTTCCCTCTGCCTGGAACCCTCTGTCCCCAGACACCCTCTCGGCTCCCTCCATCACCTCCCTCAGATCTTGGCTCATATGACCCATTCCCTGGACACCCTCCTTCCCATCCCTTTTAAAACAGTAAACTGCTCTTTCCCACATTCCTTGTCCTCCCCCCGCCTCACTGTTCTCCACAGCACATATCACCACCTGGCCTGCTAGACGTTTTACTTACTTATTTTGGTTACTCTCCCCCCACCTGGGATGGAAGACCCACGAGGCCAGGGATGTATCTGTTTTGCTTCCTGCTGTATCCCCAGCATCTAGACCACTGCCTGGTGCACAGCGGGCACAGAAGAAATACACATTGAGTAAATTAATTCATTTTCCTAGCTGCTGAGAAAAATATACGAAAAGCAAAAGATAAGGTCTCTGCTTCAGGGAGTTTAAAACCTCATTGGGAAGACAAGTCACACACTCGGAGGAGTTAATGATATAAGGAATATGCATTGCTGCCAACTGGTGGTACCGCTGCGGATTTTGTCCGAATTCAGGGTAGGGAGAGGTCAGAGCTGGGCCAATCAGGGCAGGTGTGAAAGAAGAGGCAGGAGCCCTGCAGAGTCGTGAATAATTCATAGAATTTCCTGTAAGACTCCAGTGAATCAGATGAGCTGGTTGTCTCTTCCCAAAGCTCAAGGGGAAGGGACACAGGACGGGTAAGCCTTGGGAGAGGAGGGAGAAAGCGTGGGTCAGGCCTGGGACCTGGCACTGCCGGGGGTGCTGGGCAGCCATAGGGCATCCCGGAAGTCGGTGCCGCTGAGGAGAGGCGGGGGTGGCCCCCACAGCCCCCATCTTGACCAGTACACAAGGCCTTGTGGAAGCCCCCTCCTCAGAGACTCCCTGTCTGAGGGAAAACCCATCCTCACCCCTGACCCCTCCTCACCTCCCCTGGGAAGACGCTCCTTGTCTGGGTCACATGTGCAGGAAAAAGACATGCAAATTCAGATGCCTGGCATGTTTTTCCTAATCCCCCCGGCACAAATATGCCTGGTCACGATGTGGATGTCCCTCTGTCCCCACCCACTCTGCCACAGCTTCTGAAGCCCTGATGTCTCCAACTCAGCCCCTCCCCAGTGCCCATGGGTCTACAAAGCAGCCACATTTTGGGAACGCAAGCCGAAGCCACTTAGAGAAGGGGAGGGATTGGTCAGGAGGGGAGCATGGCCACCAGGAGGAGAATTTCAAATAAGGTGGGGAAAGAAAACATCCCAGGCTTGCAGCCCAGAGGGGACAGGAATGGTCTGCATGAGGCACCAGAACGGAGAAGCAAGGCATTTTGCGGGTGGGAACAGCTAGGGGGCTCCCCGGAGGTATCAGGAACACACGGTCAGTAGATGCGGCTCTCTGGTTCCTCCTGGCTCCGGCATTCCACACCCTCCGAGCTCCAAGTGTGGGTACCCAGCTAGCAGAATCAACGTCACCTGGGAACACTGGGCTACATTCCGTACCCCTCCCCAAGAACCTCTAAGGGGTGGCGCCTTGCCCTCCTCATCTTTGTATTTCCCGTCTGGTGCTTACGGCAGCTCCCCACCTCGCCTGTAGGCAAAGAGGGCGGCCCTCGGCAGGATGTTTAGAGTCCCAAATGTCCCCAAACGCCCCCGCACACGCCTCCCCTCCATTCCTCCTGTGTATACTCATTAGGACTGAGGCATCCCACAAAGGTGCCAGCGGGCGGGAGGGCGTGGCAGGGGTGTCGCGTGAAGCCATTAACAGATTAGCAGGAAAGCCCTTATCAGATGGGCTACGGGGACACTTGAGCCCAGAGGGAGGCCCGAAGGCAGGGCCACTAGACAGGTAAGTTTTCACGGAGGGGAGCGTCACAGGTCGAGGCCGGCACTTCCGTTTCGGGCCTACCAGGGGGTGGGGGAGGACGGGGGAGGGGGCGGGGGAGGACGGGGGAGGGGGCGGCCGAGCAGGGCTGGCCGAGCGTCCCGGCCCCGCCCCCGAGAACCCGCCCCGCGCGGAGGCTGATGTGCACGCTCGGCTTCCCGGCCCCGCCCCCCGAGACCCCGCCCCTTCCCCGCCCCCTGCCCCGCCCCCGCCGCCGCCGAGCGAAACTGGCTGACCCACGTGCAGCCGTCGCCGCCTACAGAGGCCTCGCCCCGGCCTGCCTCCGACTGCGCGCCGCTGCCAAGACGCTGGGCATCGGCCAGGCGCGCCGGGGGCGGCGGGAGGGCGGGGCGGCGTCCGGCCGCCTGCACCCGCGCTTCCCTCTCCTCCCCGGCTGCCCGCAGAGGGCGGCCCCGAGGACCCCTCCCCACCTGTGGCACCCATGTCCCGGGCCGCAGCCCCCCACCCTCCCTCGTGGCGGGGAACATCTGTGTTTATTAAACGCCGCGCACAGGTGCCCGGCTTCGAGTGCGCACCTGGCGCTGTAACCAGAGCCGAGCTCTCCAGGGAGAAGTGACCCCGTGGCTTCACCCCCCTCCGGAGCTCCTGCATCTCCGCCCGAGGTCCGGGGGCGGGCCTGCTCCCACCCTCCGTCAGGCCGCTGATCTCACCGTCGCCCTCCGCACCTTTGCACGCGCAGCAGCCCTGTCAGAGTCCCGCCGGCTCCAAGGCCGCGCTTGAGCTCCCGCAGAGTTCACTGCCCATTCCCCCACGGGCATCGTCCCTCTAAAGGCTGGCTGCACCCCAGCCAAGATCACATTAGAAAAACCGACCCTCCAATGTGCAGAACACGTTTTAATTTATGAATCGTTTTTACATCCAATACCTCATTCCTTTCTTACCACAGTCCAGTGTGAGGTTCACTGACCAGAAGGGGCCACTTATACAACCCAGGCCTCCACCCGTTCAACGAAACCTTACTCCCAGTCTACTATGCAGCCGATAATGCACTGGGTGTGGTCCCCACCCTCAGGAAGCTGATGCCCATCATGCTGAGTGCCCTGAGGACAGAAGCCATGCCCTCTACCAGTGCATCCCCCCATACTCCCATCCTCCCTACCCCCACAGAGCTGAGGACAGTCTCTGCGGTGAGCCTGCCATCCACTGGGAGGCACGGGACCAGTTTGAGGCTGCACTGTTCCGGCCCAGGAGGGCATCAGCAGAGTGGGCAGGGATGGGGGTAAGGGGATGAGCCCTGTGGGTGGGGCTGCCCTGGACTCTGGAGAGGAGCTGGTTGACAACTCTGCTCTAGAAGGGAGTGGAGAAGGGCGCTGTCCCTGAAATGCCCTTGGGGTCTGCACCCCAGGACCTTGGTCTGAGGGAAGACGAGAAGGCAGATGCATCCAGGGCCCTGCCCAGGGTGGACTTTGAGATGCAGGTGGGAGCCACGGAAAAGGCAGTGGGGTGCGTCAGTGCTGTCTGGAAAGATTAGATAAGGAGGAGGAAGAAGGGAGCCAGAAGTGGGACAGGGGACTATCAGAGGAGCCTGAATCAAAGCCTGCACCTGCCAGCTTGGCCAGCTTGACCAGCTTCACAGCCATGGGAGGAGGAATCACACACTGGGGAGATGCCCCACGGACCCTAATAGCCCCTCCGCCATCCGGCTGTGGACCCAAGGTGTGGAGGGGAAACTGACTAGCTCAGGTCACACAACAAGTTAAAGGAACACCCAGTTCCAGACCCCAGGTCTCCTGACTCCCAGCCCAGGGCACTGGCCACAACCCCACAGATCCAGGCCAGACCCAAGGAAGGCCACTCCCAATGCAGGCTCTGTCAGACGCTGGGACTGGCTGGAGGTGGACGGTAGTCCCCTCCAGACACCCAAAGTCACACCCACCAGGTGGGAGTGGGGAGGAATGCTGGGAGAGGAACCCAGGGTCGCCTGGCTCATCAGAGAAAAGCAATTCACTTGTGCATCCCTGTAGAAACCTCCACTTACGTAACCTCTACTTCTCTCCCTTTACCGTGGACCCACCCTGTGCCACCCGAGGGGCCAGTGTATGGAATTTCAAACAAGCATGGCTCAGCCCTTCAGGGAGCTTAAATCTAGAAAGGACAGGAAGCCGCACACTCAGAGAACCCCAGAGTCTCTCCAGTGATGAATGGAGGTAGAAAAAGGATGGAATTTGGACCAACAGAACTAAAGGTCCCTGGCTAGTGTACGAGCCTGCAGGGCGCTCCCTCTGCCCATGGGTCTGGGTTTCTGGCTCTCAGGATTGGGGGCTCCAGTGAGTCCTGGGGTCTCCACAGTGCTGCTGGGGGCAGGGGAAGACTGAGCTGTTAGGCCAAGGAGAAGAAGGATGGGGAGCAGGAGAGACAGGAAGGAATGCTGGGAAGAGACAGAGAAGCGGTGCAGCCAGGGGCCGCCCAGCCAGCCCCCGCCTCACACTTTGGCCTCGCTGGGCCCGGGCCTCTCCGGCTCTCCATAGCCGCCGGCTGGACCCAGCCTGTCCTACTTGACGTAGTAACTGAGGCTCTCGGAGCGTCAGCACAGCAGGCCCTGAGGTCCAGCCCTCCCGGCCCCCGGCCTGCAGAGCTCTCTGGGAAACGGCAGCAACAGCCCTGATGAATCCAGAAAGTGAGACGGTCTCCTGCATAACCAGCCCCGTCTCGTCTCGTCTGGAGCTCAGCATCACCGGGCAGGGGAAAGAAAGAGGTGGGGGCAGGGCACTGTTGGCACTGTTTTAGATCAAAGGCGACTTAAGAGGCATAAAAATCAAATGTAACACGTGGACCTTGACTGGATCCTGAATTAAAGAAACCAGTGTTTGGAGACAGACTGAGGACAACAGGGCACATGTGACTACGGATGGGGCACTGGGTGCTATCAGGAAATTACTAATTGGCATGATAACAGTACTGTGGTTCCACAGGAACGTACCCTTATTTCTCAGAGACGTACAATGAAGTACTGAGAGGTGAAACCACGCAATGGATGTAACTTACCAGAAAATACTTCAGCAAAAAATAGATGCAACAAACATGGCAAAACGTGAACAATTATTAAGTCTAAGGAGTGGGTATATGGGTGTTCTAGAAGGTTCTCTCTACTTTTCCTGCATTATATTTATGCCTCAGGCTGGTGCTGAGGGGCCAGAGTGACAGCAGAGGTAGAGGCCACAGCCAAGCCGGCTATGGAAGCTCTGCAGAGTCCACCTCCCGCAGCGACAGCAGCTCCAGGGCACCGACTCCATGCTCCCTCCCCTGACCTCTATCACCCATCACCCATTTCTTGATCTCACCCTGGAGAGGCCAGCTCATGGCTGGAGGGCCGAGTGAGTGATGGGAGAGGGATTTGCGAACCAAATGACGCACAGGTGTCTGCCCGGAGCACCCGCAGCTGCCCGGGCTGAGATTTGTGTTTGCAGCCTCTTCTGGCTCTGCCCACCTGCCAGCCAAAACATACCAGCTTTACACACCACTATGATCATTTTACTCCCCCACTCAGTCCCCTGCAATGAGTCCCTCCTGCCTGTCTCCCCTGCTGGAAACCCCTCTGCAGCCCACACCCTGGGCTCACCGTGTAGTCCACGCCCAGCCTCATTTCTGCCCCCACGGTCCCTGGTGTGAAACACTCTGCAGCCTCCTCTCTGAGGACCCCCTATGTGACCACCAGGCAAGTCAGTTAGCCTCCCTAAGCCAAGGGTCCTCACTCCAGGAAACTGTGCCTGCAGGTGCAAAGGCTGGGTACCACTGCCACTCCTGGATGACCAGTGTGACACCCTCAGGGGGCTCAGAGCTCCCATTCAGAGGCCTGTGATGAACTTACTGGAGATTTGGGCTCGGCTCTCCTCCCCTCCCCCCATGCCTCCTTCCCTCCTCTCTCACAGTCTCCACCTAGCGGGAAGAGCCCCCCAGCTCCACACGGTAAAGTCTGGAAAGCAGGCCCGGGGGTGTACCACAGGGACTCCAGAGGCTCCCAGGGTAATCGAAACCCAGAAACCTCCCCCTGAGCTGAGAGCAGAAGGCTGGTGTGGCCCCACCCTAAAATCCAGGGCATGGCCCCACCCACCCCACAGCCCCACTGGGCCAAGTCGGGGAGGGGAGGGGACATGGGGTCAGGAATGTAGGGCAGGGCAGAGTGTGAGCAAGTGGCCACTGCAAGATTCTTTAAGGCCGAGGAGTTGGAGGCAGCCTGGGTCCCTAGAGTCCCACGGTGGGACACTGGGGTTGATTCTGTCCTCAGGCAACCCCCACACAGCCCCTCTCCCCACTTCACCCCTCGGATCACTGCCACCATGCCCAACCTTGGGGGTGGAGGCTGGTCTTACTCCCCCCACCTCCTAGGACGACACTCTCAAACTTATGACATGAAGTGTGCCAGACCTGCCGGGCCTAGGGTCCCCGTTTCTGCAGCCTCCACCCCCAGGGAGACATGCAGAGGTACAGACTGTGAGTTAAAAAGCTGTGGGGCCAGCCTGGTGGCGGAGGGGTTAAGTGTGTGTGCTCCGCGTCGGAGGCCCAGGGTTCCCAGGTTCGGCTCCGGCCCAGACCTAGCACCACGAGGTAAGCCACACTGTGGCGGTGTCCCACATACAAAATAGAGGAAGACTGGCACAGACGTTAGCTTGGGGACAATCGTCTTCACCAAAAACAAAAATAGCCATGCCTCCCCTTTGATCTCAGAACTCCACTTCTGGGAATTTATCCTGAGAGAATAAGTGGACAAGTGTTCGGGCGTGTATGGACTAGGATGCTCAGTGTGGACTGTTTAGAACAGCAAAAATTTAGAAACAATCTAAATACCCCATATTAGAGTTGCTTAAATATACTAGAGTTGCTTAAATAAATTACGGGACATTACACCATGGGATGCTACGCAGCCGTCACAGTGGCGTGCTGGCATGGAAAATACAGTTTAATGTATCTCCCGAAAAGGACAGGATACAAAGTCCTTTCTGCAGTTTGCTATCGTCTTGTAAATGTCTATTTGTGTACATAAAAGGCTGGAAGGTCCGTATCCAGAATATGAATATAAGTCACAGTGGTATTCCAGATAATTCTTTATTTGAGTTTTTCACGTTTTCTCCATGGGGCATATATTATTTTTTAATTAAAAAAAATATGTATTTTCAAAAAAGGAGTTGCATGGATGAGCCTACCTGAGGCTAGGACCCTGCCTTGGGGCACAGGTCAGGGGTGAGTTCAACATCTCGTTCCAGTGAAATCACAGTCAAATGAAAGCCAAGGGCAGGTCTGAAGTCTACCCGGGAATGCAGTCTGCACTGGAGGGCCTGTGCCCCCTGCTCCTGGAATGACATGTGTCTCAGAGACTCAGGGCTCAAAGGCCCTTACAGACCATCCCTCCCAGCTCCTCACTGTACAGACTAGAACAGGCTGGCACCCTGTCTTGGTTACTACTGATTCCCCAGTGACTAGAAGAGTCCTGGCACAAAGCAAGTGCCCAATAAGTGTTTGTTGAATGACTTAATGAAGTCTGATGAAAGCTAAGAGATTAGCTTTCTGGAGCAAGAGGCAGGCAGACCCAACAGGTAGGCTCCTTCAGAGCCTGTCAGCCTGGGAGGGCTCTCAGATCAGGGATCCCCACCCCAGGTACACATTAAAATCACTGGGAGCTTTAAAAAAATCCAGCCCTCAAACCCAGCCCTAGAATGTTGACATTTCTAGGTTGGTCTCACCTGCGACTTCAGAGCTGGAATTTTTTTTAAAGACTCCAGAGGGATCCTCAGGTACAAAGAGAGCACCTTAGAGGACACCCAGGCTGAAGTAAACATTCTGAGAAGGCAAGACCTCGCCAGAATCACCCAGCAAGTTAATGATAGAGCAGGAAAGCCAGGTCGCTGGGGACCAGGCTTCCTCCATGTTCCCCGTCACATTTCCTGGGTCCCGACCTCCAGTGCCCACCCTCCTCAGGAAAGCAGATCAGGCTAGAAGGAGGACAGGGAACCCCAAGGGGGCCCCTTCTGACCCTACTTCCCATGATCACCCAGCCCTGGGGGATCCAGGTCCAGGGGCCATGGGAGCCCCCAGAGGCCATGGGGGTGGGCAGAGCCACTTGGACAAATGCTAGGAGCTCAGCTTCAAGACCCATTCACCTGCACTCCCCAACTTACTCCCTGTGGCCTGGTGCCACCCCTCTGGCCACTCAAGAGATCTCCAAGGAACTGGATGTGAGACTCTGAGGGGTCCACCCTGCACGTTCACGGCCAGTTCCCCGCAGCCACTGGCCGGGAGCCACATTAGATCCTCCACCTTTCGCTGGCCCTGATCAGTCGCTCCAGCCCTGGCCTCTCCAGCCTCCCACTTAGGGCGAGGGCTGAGGCAGCGGCCCTGACCATGCTCTCCTGCCAAGAATGGGCGTGGGCCTGCTTTCCCTTCCCAGCTGAGGTCTCGACCTCCTCCAGGATCCACCCCTCAGACCCCTCCCGCCCTCCCAATCCAGAGTTAATGTACAATCTTCACCAGGAGCTCTAATTATCCAGGCGGCTCTAAGTGGCCTCCTCCACGCTGCCCTGCAGAGCCTGGCCGGAATCTGAAGGCCGCCCCAGACTCCCTCCTCCCCCAGTGCCCCCTTCCCACCTCCCAGCTGAACAACCCTCTGCCCACCAGGGCTGCCCTGTCTTCACCAAATTCATTTCATCCAGCCCTCACTGGGCACCTCTTAGTCACCAAGCATTGGGCTAACCTGGGAACTTAGTCAAATTGGCCTCCAGAGTTCACAGACAGGGACACCAAAAGCCAGGGTGAAGGCAAAAGGGGACCAGAGGGGACAAGGGAGCAGAGAAAGAATCACTTAGAGCAATGCTTCTCACACTTTAAGGCACCAAATCCCTGGGGATCAGCCTGCAGACTGATTCAGTAGGACCATCAGGGGTCTGAGACTCTATATTTCTAACAAGCTTCTGGCTGATGCTGGTGCTGCCGGACTGAGGACCACACTCTGAGTAGCCATCTAGGCTTACAGTGCCCAGAAATCATTCTTCCATTGACTCTAAGTTCCCAGAAGATAGGACGCACAGCTCCCTCATCCACCACCTCGTCCCCCGTGCCCAGTACAGTGCCTGTGGACCTGCCGAGTAGATGAATGGTGTAATTAATTAGCTAATCCTGGCAAAGTGCCAGTGTTAGATGGACCTACAGAGAAACCTCCAACTAATTGTAAGACAACACAATTAACACCAGAGGGGAGTTTGTACAAAGCAGTGCAAACCACAGAGGAAAAAGGGTTAATTTTGCCAGGTTGCAGGGCGGGGTTGGGGGGGGTCTCAAAAGAAGCCACTTGGCACCAGGTCAGATTTACCCAGGTGGAAACTGGCTGAAGGGGCAAAGGTAAAGAGATGGTGGGCGTGGGGGTAGGTACGTTCCAGGAACTGGGAGGAGTGTGGTGCACCTGGAGCTTCGGAGGGTGTGAAGGGGGATGTGAAAAAAACCGGAAAGTGAAGTTTGGGCCAGCACAGGCCAGTGCTAGAATGCCAGGTTGGGAGGGCGGGCATCCACTGGTGGGAAGTGGGGAACTGTCGGAGGCGTCTGCATGGGGAATGGGCACCCGGGAGTAAAAGCCCTGGAGTGGAAGGGCTCTCAGAGGTCACTAGGTCCTGCCCCAGGATCAGAGTGGACTGGAAGAAGCCGCCTCCTGGGGAAGGAAGGGCCAAGGCGGGAGGGAGCTACATCGCGAAGCAACAGAGGGAATCCCTTCTCTGTGACGGATGAGGCCTGTGTGGAGAGCGGAATAAGATGTTTCCCTGATTCTGATAGATCTCACAGGAGCTTCAAAACCACCCACTGTGCGCTCAGCCCTGAGCCAGGCACTAAGCAACAGAGAAGATGGTCATTTCCCAAAAGCCCCCCTTGCTGTTCAGACACTAGGAGGGAGCTTCCACCAACTGCCCCCAGGTCCCCCACACTCTCTCCTTCTCCCCTCAGCATTATCAGAGGTGTTTACTGTGGACCTACTATGTGCGGGCCCTGGCCTCAAGCAGCAGCCTGGCCAGAGGGACAGCCAGGGCTCTGGTCACTGCTCTCTGGGGCAGACCTGCACAGATGGCCCAGATGTGGCTCCACCCCCATCCTCTGGGGAACTGAGCAAGTAAAGTCAAATCTAATGGGGGAGAGGACAGGCGCGGGTTCCACGTCTGTCTGGGGAGGGGAAGGAGCGGCCTGGAGGGCGCTGAGATAAGGAGAGCAGGGTATGTGGAATTGTCGTCAGGCTCCCCTGCTGGCAGAGCCCGCCCACCCGCCCTCCAACCCCCTGCTGGATTCCCTTTCCCACAGCTAAACTCCCAACAACCCAGCGAGACACCAGGAGCCAGGTGACCCCACCTCCCAGGCAAGTCCAGAGCCAGACCCCAGCTGAGGCGGCCAGGGCTGTCCTCCGAAGCCCCCAGAGAGGGGGCACCTTGTAGCTGGCTGGTGTCCAGATGAGCAGGGTCAGCAGAGGAGGGTGGGTTTATCCTAAACGGCAGCTGGGTGTGGTGGGAAGATGAGACAACACAGGTCCTCAGACTGAAATGGGACAAAGGTAGCAGGACATGCCCTCCAGCCAGGCTGCAGAGGTGAAGAAACCACTCTACTCCCTTCCCCCTTACCCACCCCCCCAGCCTCAAGACTCACCCAACTGCTCCTCTAAAGACAAACCTATTCTCTCTGCCTAATTCCTTTCGTGCCCTATGCCTGCTTCAGGCCTGGCCCTCCCCAGGGACTTGAATTGATTCCCTGCTTATCCAGCCCAGACCCTGGGGGGTGGCAGCCAGAATTAATTAATGTTTGTAAAGTGCCCGAGAGATCCTGGGACCAGGGACCCAGGGGCGCCAGATGAGTTGCGCAGGAAATTGACAGAGAGAGGCGGGGAGAAGGGAGGCAGCGCACCAGAACCTGGGACCCCTGGAAGGGGAGGGCTGAGAAGACACTCCTACCACAGGGCGGCAGGACAGGAGAGAGCTAAGAGGAAAAAGTGCGACCCCTCAAAGGTGCGACAGCCGCAACTAGAGGACCCACCACCCACGGCTCCGTCCCACCCCCAGAGCCGGTCACGTCCAGACCCAGATGCCGTTCCCCAACTCAGGCCCCAGCCACCCACCTGCCCCCGCCCCGGGACCACCTGCAGAGGAAGTTTCGGCCTCTCCGCCCCCTCTGAAGAAAGGCGAGCGCGCAACGCTGGAGGCTACGCGGAGCCCGGCGCCTCCTGCCAACTGCGGCAGGGCGCCCGACTCCTACCTGGGCAAACATTTCACTTTCTTTCTCTAAAAGAAGGAGGTTAGCCGTTCCCCCGCTCTTTGACGCTGGGGACATCCAGGTTCTCTGTTGAGGGAGGCGACGGCAGGACGCACGCAAGTGGCACCAAGGCCCACAGCGCCCCCTCCCCGCCTGCGCCCCACTTGAACTCGGCTCACTCACCCCAAAGTGCTGATGAAGCCATTGACGGAGCCCTCGGCGTACAGGGAGACGATGTCCCCGATGTGGAGAAAGCTAGACATCTCGCTCATGGCTACGGCCCTCCGGGGAGCCGGGGCGGTGGGGGCGCCCAGGGGCGCGCGGCCAGGCTCGGTGCGGAGAACGGAGATGACCCAGGGGGCAGGAAGGGGCGCGTCCCCTCCTCCGAGCAGAGCGCTCGGCGCGGCCGGGACGGGCTAGCGGCCACCCGAGCTGAAGGCGGCGCGGCGTGGCCCGGCAGCCGGTGGTGGCGTCCGGGTGAGGAGGTGCCCGCGGCTCCGCGCGCCCGCCGCCCGCCCGCCCGGCCCGCGCGTACCTGCAGCGTAGAAGGAGCAGGAAGTCTGGGGCCGCCACACACACATGCAAATCCCGCCCGGGAGGCGGGGAAGCCACACCCCGTCCCCCGCACCCCATCCGCTGCCCGCCCGCCGGCACCCATGTGCGCCGGCCCGCCCCCCGCGCCCTGCGCCCCTCGCGCGTCCTGGGCCCGGCCTCCCGGACACCCAGCGAGCCGCCTGCCCCGCACGACTCCAAGGAGTCTCGGGCCTCCGGCGGGCTCCCCGGGAAGGAGTTCCAGCTCCAGCGAGCCCTCAAACAGACCGTGCAACCACCATCCCTGGGAGGCCCAGCCCTCGGGGTTCCCCGGACTGTCTGCTCCTAGGCCCCCGGGTCGCCGAGAGCCGGGGCGGCGCCCGCGGAAGGGGGAGCCCAGCGCCCCCTCAGGCGCTACCTGAAGCCGCGCGCGGAGGACCCGGAGCGCCCTGGTGCGGCCGCCCTGCGGCCACCGCGCCGTCTCCGCGCCCAGCTGAGAGCCGTCTCATTCCTGCGGCGCAAATCGGGATTCATTTTTCTCTACGTGAAAAAGCCTTTTCATTGCACAATAGAAAGTGTTCGGGCTTGGAGGGGAAATGAAGCAATGGGGTGGGTTTTGTTTTTTTCTCTCCGCATTCCTGTGTACAAAGAGATCCAACTTCCGAATCAGTTCAGCCGCTCCTCTCCAGGAGTTGGCTCCAGAACTCTTGGCTCCTTCTGTCTTTCTTTTTAAAAAGGGAGGAGGGGGGCGGGGGAGAAAGCCACCTTCTCTAGTTAATAGCGCACCCGAGCGCCAACAATGACAAGGCTGGTGCCGGCCCTCTGGGAGGGACCCGCTGCAGTGTCGCCGCCAAGCTCTTGCTCACGAAGTCCTGCCCTCAGACTCACGTCCCCAGCTCGCCTACTTTCTGTTCTGTCCCCGGGCCCTCGGGTGTTTTCTTCCTAGTGCTTTTATTTGAACTCCTGAGATCCAGTGCCCATGCCACCCCCATTCGTTCACATTTACTCCCTGCCCAACCCCCCCCCCCCCCTCCCCACCCCCCCCCCCACCCCCCCAACCCCCACCCCCGCCCTGACTTCCTGGGGAGGCTTGTCCCTGGGAGAAAGGGAGGAGGGGACTCGTCTGAAGCAGGAGGAAGAGACCCGGGGAGGCAGCTAAGAACGAACAGACAGCGGCTGACCCACCGGCGGAGGGAAAGAAGAGCCCCTGGGTGTGTGGTTTTTCCAGCAAGACCCCCAGAACGGGGCAAGGGAACACAGCTCCAGGATTGCTGAGTTCAGGGTTTCACAGTTTTTTCACCAGACCCACAATAACAAATACATTTCACATCAGACCAGTCCACCCCTTATCTATATTTAAGGAAACAATAGTTTCAGAAAACAATACTTACCCTTATGACCTGTGATGCACTCTTCTGCTTTCTGTTCTATTTCAGTGTTTGTTTTGTTCTTTTAATACTGATTGTGACCCACTAAATTACTTTTTTTTTTTAATGTACCAGACGGATTGCAAAGTGCAGTTTGAAACACCTCATCCAGACCGCTCTGCCAAAAGGAGATGACCAAAGCCCAGAAAGGGAGCATCAAACCTCAAGGTCACACAGCAGGTTCATGGCAACTGCAGCAGGGAGCCCAGCCTTTGACTCCCAGCCGGGTGCTCTCCCCACTGCCCCATACTGCGCTGGAGCTGCAGCTGCCCATCCCTGGTGCCCTGCTGGGAAGGGCCAGCCCCTGGAACAGCTCATTTGCTCCCAGAAGTCAGGCCTCTGCTGACTTCCCCGTACAAGGGAAATATATGCATTCGTTCCATAAGCAGTTGACAGCCTACTACGTGCCTGGCCTCGGCTGGGCACCAGGCTCTGATTAAGCCGCCAGCCTCAGCCCATTTGCCTTTTCCCCTACCCCAGAAAGCAAGGAGGAAGGGGGATGTGCTGGAAACATGCTCTCCGGTGGAGGCACTCAGGCCTTGTGCCTTCCTTGCCCCAGCCACATCCAAGGGGCCATGTCCTTCCTCCTGAGATTCAAATAGATGGTTCCATAGCTCAGCCCAGGTCTCATAGCCAGGATGTGGGGGGCAGGCCTATCTCACCCAAAGCATTTGCCGCTGGTTCTCCCTCCACCCCCAGCCTGGGAGTGCTCTGAGCCCCTGTCCCTCCACCAACCGGGAGGATTCAGAGTGGGGAGCACAACTCCCATCCACGGGAGAAGTCCTGGCAGGGATGCCATGGCCAGCCTCCTGCCACACGCACTGCTTCTAGGTATTTTTATGGAACCTGACGCCCATGTTGTGTTCCCAGAGGAGCCACTCCTGGGCCCTGGGCCCTCCTCATCTGCTTCTGCTAAATCAACTCCACCATAAGCTCTTTTGTACATATGGGTTCTGAGTTAGAGTTTGTTCGAAGAAAGCTTCAGTTGGTTAAAAAAAATTTAAGAAACAGATGCTACAGCTCCAGCGAGTCCGCTCCGCTGCTCCCCTCTTGAAACTGCCCTGTATCTCTTCATCACCACAGCATGAAGTCTACACACCTTAGCTCGGCGCACCAGAACCCTCTGTCCCTCCCCTCCCCACCCCTGCACCCTGGGCAGGCGCAAAGGTTGGTCCTCAAGGAGGAGCCACGCCGTGGACTGCATGAGAGCGTGGGCTCTGGCTCTCGCAGGCCTGGGTTCCAGTCCCAGCCCTACCACTGTCCAGTGGCAGCTCTCTCAGCCTCTGTTCCCATCTGTTACATAAGGAGGCCTCTGTTTCTTCTCTGTTAAATGGGGAGAGTATAGTACCAACACGTGTGGGAAGCGGGATAAAGCCATCAGCACAGCATCCCCAGTGAGGCAGGACTGGGCGTCTTCATTCTCGTTTCCCCAGGACCTCATCCACTCCTGTCCCTATCCCTGGGCTCATGCGGTTGCCCTCCACACTGCCCGCTTTCCATTTCCCTTGGGCAGAGTAAAGCGTCCTTCCCTGATGTACTGGAACACCAGTCTTGGAAGTATTTTCATGAAATACTTTAAGAAATAATAATATTAAATAAAAATAAATAGATTAAAATTATAGTGAGTGCCCTTTACCTTTCTTCCAGCTTTCTCAAATCTTAATATTTTGCAAAATTTGGTTCCAATGTATTTTTTTAAATTAAAAATTCAATTGAAGTTCCTTATGCCCTCCTTCCCCCCTCCCTTCCCCTCCTCCCCGCCCCCCCCCTCACCCCCCGCACAGGTAAACACGCTCCTGATTTGGGTGGGAATCACTGCACGTCATTTTGATGCTTGTCCCACAGACAGATGTCTCCACACACAATGGATGATCGCATCCTGCAGGGTTTTACATTTTATAGAAATGGTGCCGCCCTGTGTGTGTTCTTTGATGCACGGAGCAGCAGGGTGACAGTCCACTTCCTGACCACATCACAATTTGTTTATGCATTTTGCTGACGACCATTAAAGCCCTAAGTTTTTGCTGTTACAACAACACTGAGGTAAACATTCTCGTCTCCTTGTGCACATGCATGAGTGTCTCTAGGGCAGCGTTGTTCAAACTATGAATTGATACCTATGAATGGGTCAGGAAATCAATTTAGTGGGTGAAAATCAGCATTTTTTTTTTAAAGATTGGCATCTGAGCTAAAATCTGTTGGCAATCTTTTTCTTCTTCTTCTCCTCCTCCTCCTCCTCTTCCCCCGCCCCCTCCTCCTCCTCCCCAAAGCCCCCCAATACGTAGATAGTTGTATATTCCAGCTGTGAGTGCCTCTGGTTGTGCCATGTGGGACGCCACCTCAGCATGGCCTGATGAATGGTATGTCCGCGCCCAGGATCCAAACTGGCGAAACCCTGGGCCACTGAAGTGGAGCACGCGAACTTAAGCACTCGGCCACGGGGCCGGCCCCGAAGATCAGCATTTTTAAAACTCAAAATTGCTTAGAAAATATCATCGTGCATCACCAGTCATCAGGGTGACTATTACGGTGGAAGTTGTCCGTCATGGGTGTGGAGTGTGTGTATTCTGGATCCCAGAGCATGCTTATTGAGGATACATGTCAAAAAGTCTGAAAAACTCTAGAGCGAGAACTCAAAAAGTGGAATTGCTGCATCATAGGGAAGATGCTTGGTCAACTTCCTAGAACTGCCAAATTACTCTCCAAAGTGGCTGTTCTAACTCACCCTCTCGCCAGCCACGAGGAGTGTGCCCGCTGAACCACGCCCTCACCAACGCTGGGCACTGTCAGGCTTTTTCACATGGAATGTCTTGATCCTCCCACCACCGGAGAACATATCGTGGGCCATCTTGAATTGTAACCCTCTCTCTCCTTTTCGGCCTCCCCCAGCAGACTGTGAGCTCCTGGACGGAGGAGGCTGTGTGCACTTCTCTTTGGGTCTCCAGCCCAGGCCAGGCACATAGTAAGTGCTTAATAAATCTGCGTGGAATTCAACTGTCAAGGAGAAAGAGAGTGGGGAAAGTACATAAATTATACCAGGAGACAAAGGGAGACTGTGGGAGCCCCAGCTCGGGGTGCCAGGTGTCTGGGTCCCCCAGGTGGGAGGTGGGGAGCTTCCGGGGATGCTCTAAGCAGTTGAAAAGGAGAAGCGATGGGTCCCACCCCTCCTGAGTGGGACACTGTTAAGCTGGAGCCAAATTCAGGCCCAGGAAGGAGGCCACCACCATCCCCATGGCCACTGGTCTGCCTGGTCCAGGCCCCAACCTCAGTGGCTGGGTGTTTCCCCGCACCCACCAGCCCCACCTCCCAAAGGAGCCTTTCCCAGAGGGAAAACGGAATGGGAAGCTCTGCTCAGAAATCCCAAACTCTGGGTTCACAGGAAGCCAGTGACTGCAGGGGCCTCTTGGAGGGGGAACTGAGTGGCAGGGGCTGGATGGGGGAAATTACTTTTCACCATACCTCTTTTTAAAACTTTTGAATTTTGGACTATCCAGATATATAACCTATAACCAAAAATAGATTTAAAAAAAGATGTTCCAAGGCTCACCCCCAAGCTCCAAGCTCCAGCAGGAAGACCTCCAGGAAACCCGCCTCCCCCGCTCTCTATCCAACCCAGGCCTGAGGAGATGAGGAAAGGAGGGTGGTGATGCTCAGACCGTCCCCCTGGGCACAGAAGGGAATGCTGCATGTATGCGTGTGTGTGTGTGTGTGTGTGTGTGTGTGTGTGTGGCAGGGAATAAGACTGAATTGTAGCATAGGGAGGGGCCACAGCTCTGAACCCTAAGCCTCCTCCACCCGTATGCCCACCCTCCCCACCACTACAACTGCCTTCTGGAGACTTTCTCCCAGCTCTGCTGTGTGACTTGGCACAGGGTACAGACCTCTCTGGGTCTCAGCTTCCTTCTAAACAGCGTTGACATCACCTTGCCAGACTTCATCCTTGGCTCTGACTGTTCTTCAAGCTCTTTCTGGCCCTCCCCAACTGTGATGGGGAGGGGTAGGAGCAATCCCCTGCCCGTGCTCGCTGTGCCTTCTCAGGGTGTGGGGCCGATAACAGGGAGTTCCCAAGGGCTTCCTCTGCCCCTCGGTCCTGATAGGCAGCGGGGCCAGGAGGGGCGGGGCAGAGCCGGGCCAGAAGGGCTGACTCAGTGCAGCAGCCACCCAGCCTGGTCACCCGCCGTGGGTGGGGTGCCAGCCCAGGCCCGCTGGGGTTCCCAGAGAATTCCTTCCCCATGCCATAAGCTGCCCTGGGCGGGCACCCCAGCCCACAGCAACCACTTAGCCACAGCCAGGGCTGCCCGTCCCAGGAGCCCTCATGCACAGTCACACACAAACACTCTCACACTCACAACAGTCTCGCGTGCACACACACTCTCCCTCATACACTCTCATCCTCACACTCACACCCACTCACCCTCCCGGAAGCCTGAGAGGAGACAGAACTTGTTCTGTTGGCCTTCCCCGCTCCCCCCAGCCCCAGCCCCAGTGCCCTATCTATTGATTTCAGACATTGCTGACCACTTAGCACATGCAAGGGACCAGAGAGGAAACAGCCTGCCCAGCCACGGCCAGCAAACCCCACACGTGGTCCTGCTTTCGTGAAGAAAGAGATAAAAAGTCTGCTGCTAGGACTCCCCCCGGGTCACAGTAGAAAGACTGAGGGCCCCCCCACCACTTCTAATTTTGGCCTCTTGAGCGAGCAGCCCCCTGGTTGTGGGGTCCTGAAACCGAAGGGCCCAATTATTCCAGGTCCTTCCTCCTCCTCTCCCCCGAGTGTTGGCCGGCAGGTGAGGTGTGACCCCTCCCCCCCAGGCACCTTTACGGACAGTGAAAAGCAGAATCCTGGAGCAGGACCCCTGCGGCCTGGCTCTGACCGCTCTCCAGCTGTACAGAGAAGCTCTCTGTCCCAGGTTCTCTGGGCCTCAGTGTTCTCATGTGTAAAATGAGAATACAGAGCCGTGTTAGTAAGATCCTGGCAGGAAACTGGCAACACGTCCCCAGTGGGTGATTAAAGGGAGGTTAGTGAATGGATCGACTTGCAGATGGGTGGACAGGCATAAGAGACCCAACGAGGGATGGCGCAGCACCCTGGAGCCAGCCACTGCAGAGAGCTGTTACCACCCTAGGCCTGAGAAGGAGCCGCTGGAACAAACACCCCGACCTCTCTCCCTTCCTGCCCTGCAGTCCCTCACCCGTGCCTGCCATGGGCTCAGAGGGCAAGGCAGCCTGGGTCAGCCAGGCCGTAGAGGCCGGCCTCCCGGGACACAGAGCAAGCACAGAAGAGTGGACGGCGGATCTGGGGGCGGTGAATGGAGACTGTCTAACATAAGTGACTACTTTGTAAAGCACTTAGCCCAGTCAGCACATGTTCTCTGTGATTGTCTCTGTTTGCATAGTCCTCAGAGTTCTCAACAACGAGAAGTGCTTGTAGATTTAAAGAAAGGACAATCTAATGGTGGAATTTTGTTTTAGAGAATGACCAAGGAGGGGCCGTTGATGAGGCAGATTTTATTGAGATCTCCCCAAATGAGGCTTCGGAATCCCCTCCCCAGTCATCAGGTACTGAGTGTCTGTCACACCCACGGGCCCGGAGGAGGAGGTACAGGGGGCTAGGCTGGGCTGTGATCCCCCCACACTGAGTTCTGAGTCAGATTGGGGGAGTGGAGGTTACAGTGGAGGCTGTCTGATTACAGTTCCAGGACACCCTGTGAGGTCACCCCAACCTGATGTCCAGATCAGGACCTTGGCAGGAGCCACCAAGAGGAAGGGAGGCCTCTGGGGATCCTCTCTACCACACTCAGAAAGGGGAGGCCGCACGGGCTTCTGTGAGTGTGCCCGGACCTCCACACCTCACCTGCCAACAAGGGAGGCAGGTTAGGAGCAGGGGGGACATCGGCCCTGTGATCCTGTTGGGAAAGGGGACTAGCAGGAAAAACCTCCCCGGGGCCAGGGCCAGGGCCAGGCGAGAGCAGCCTTTGTCTGGCAGGAGACCAACAGGATGACGTCAAGTCCACCTGGGCTGGGCCCTGGCCTCCAGCCACGCCCCACACCCACCTTGGCAGGACGGAGGCCCCGCGAACTGGCCCTTGCCTGGGCTGCCCGGCCAAAGCTGGGAATGGCTGAAATATAGGGGTCCACCTGCCAAACAGGACCTACTCCTCTGCCAGGTTTGCCAGCCTCTGCTTCTGGATCATTCAGAAGGAAGAGGTTGTGCAGTGAGGGGTGTGCATGCCCTTCCGAGGGGGCAGGGAGGGGTCACAGCTGAGGCGCTCTGGAGGGGAGAGGGAGAGAAAGGCCTGCTGTTTGCCCAGGAGCTGAGCAGACACTGGGGCCCTTGTCTTGTGGCAGCGGGGGAGGCTGCTGGCCAGATGGAGAAAGGGGGGGGATTCCTGGGCTGAGCGCAGCCTCTTCCTCCCACACCCCCACCAAGCTCCTGGGCCAGCCGAGAGGAAGAGAGGAGCCTCTCTGAGGCCTGGGGCAGCGCAGCCCCCCTCCCACCCAGACAGCAGAGCCTCTGGAAGCAGCCCCGGGACGTTCAGAAGCACCCCAAGGTGCTGCTTTCCTGAGGCCCAGATGCTGCGGAGCCCGTCTGGGTCTGGGTCTTCAAGGCTGGGCGGGCTTTCCTCTGGAAGGGGTGCTCCTGGTCTGCCATGAGCAAGCCCAGCCCCGGACCTTTGGGGCATGCAGTCTGGTGAGGGGAGCTGCATCCAGTCCCTTGACAAATAGAGAGTCTGTGCTGTGTGCCTGGCACTCTCCAGGGTGGGAGAGGGAGGGCTCCCTGCTGGCCTGGGCACCTGGTGGCTGTGGCCCGTCCCCTGCCCAGCCCCTGACCCCAGCGGGCCTGTGACAGACATAGGTTGGGCCAAGCTGAACCTCAGCGACTCCTTCCTTTTGTTGGCATGCTGTCATTCTACGCCCCCTTCCTAAATGTAGCCACTCCCAGGAGCGGCCCCCCCTCCTCAGCCAGCCCTCAGCGTTTGTCCAGGGTTGATCAGGGGCAGCAGGGAGGAAGGGGAGCAGGGAGAAAGGCGCCCAGAGGCAAGTGTCTTGGGGTGGGAGCCAGAAAGGGGAAGCTGACAGCAACCAATCATTGCCAACACCTGTTATCCACCCCTAGGTGGCGCTGTGGCTGCATTAGTGCGCTTAGTCTGGCCTCAGCCCTGTTCCCATTTTACAGATGAGGAAACTGAGGCTCACAGAGCAGCTGAGGGGACTTGAGGGCATCAAACGGCTAGTGGATCATTCCCATTCCACAGATAGGGAATGGAAACTCAGCTCTCTAACGGGCTGGTGGAGGTTGTACGGCGAGGAAGGCGTCCCCATTTTGCAGATGAGGAAAGCTCAGGGAGGTGCAGGGTCCTGCTCAACGTCACACAGCTAACAAATGACAGAGGTGGGACTCAAACTAAGACGTGCCTGACCTCAGAACCTGCTGGCTTAGTCTTCACTCTGCAGGAGGGTCCCAGACAGGGAATCTGGGAGGGGAACCTGGGTCACTCAAATTATGCCTGGTAGAGGGCTGTCCCTTTGCCCTCACAGACCCTATCCTGAACTCCTCCTCGGTGGTGGCTGGGAGGAACTCCATCCACCCTGAGCCAGGTGGGCCTCTGCACCCAGGACGGCTTCTCTCTAGGTACTACAATCCGTGGGCCACATGGGGCTGCACCTGCCCTGATTCCAGCAGACTCCGGCGCCAACCGCCATGATTCATTAGCTCTCCCTTGGTCCCAACAGACAAAATGCACAGCAGGAGGAAAGGAGGTTAGATGGCAGGGAGGACTTCCGTGTTGTCGGGGATGGGAGATCCGGGGACTGGGTGGCAGAGGTGGTGGAATTCTTTAAAAGAGGAATATACCAGGCTGCCTGACTGAAAATCCAAATTCAGGGGCTCCAGACTAATTTAACTTCCTCTGGCTTCTCCAGCTCCCTCCCCTCAGGGCCTGAGTGCTGGGAGCTGAGCTGGAAGTTTGCCTCCAGAACCTGTTCAGACCTCCAGCCAGGACCACACCCAACCGCTCACGCTGTTCCCATTCAGAGCCAGTAAGGATTAGTTTTCACTCAACACTTACTACAGTCCCTATGTCTCCATCAACTCATTTAATCTTCACACGGCCCTGTGAGAGGGGCACTGTTATTATGTCCACTTGACAGATGAGGAAACCGAGGCCCGAGGCCTTTTCCAGGACTTTCCATCGTCCCATGTCTGTTCATCCTTCAAGGCTCAGCTTACATGTCCCCCTGCCCAAGAGGACGTGCCCAGGACCTCTGCTCTCCATGGGGCAGTCAATGACAGGGACCACCAGCTGCCGCTTCCCAGCTCTTCACCTTGAACAAACAACTTCCCTCGACCTCAGTTTCCTTATCTGTCAAATGGGCATAATGAAGTACCAACCGGAAAGGATCGTGGTGAGTATTCAACAAGATGACAGGTATGTACCCTCCACACACCAGTCAGCAGTTCTAATATTGACTCAAACCTCAGCCATGTCCAAGGTCCCAGCGTCCCACAGCTCTGAGCTCTGATGCTGGGCTATCCTGTCTTCATCTGGCTCCAGCTGTGCTCAGCCAACACACTGGGGGACAGGAGGCCAGGCCTTGGAGACATGGGGTGCCAGGGGCTGAGGGCAGGGCCTGGCCGAGGGCCAACGCAGGCACAGAGGTGGGCACCAGGAACACCCTGGTCCTGGCCAAACAGGAGGGACCAGGGCGAGGGTGCCACCCGGCGGCTCATCTGTCAGGTGCGTGGTTGGTCACTGCCATCAGGGTAAGCGCAGCACTTCCTGGGGGGAGGGTGGGGCTGCCCCAGCTTCCCCAGCTTCCCCATTGCATTCCAGAGCCCAGGGAGCCATCTTGGGGCTTTGGGCCCAGTCCAGGAGGGGTTCAGTGTGGCAGACAGGGTGGGAAGGGGACCAACAAGGATCAGGAAAGGTTTGGGGCCAATGTTCCAATTACTGTTGCTGCATAACAAATTATCCAAAACTCAGCAATGTGAAACAACAGCCATTTTATTTGGCTCAAAGGTTTGTGGGGCAGGAATTCGGGAAGGGCCTGGCTGGGCGGTTCTCACTTGGGGTCTCGTGTGATTGCCATCAGATGTTGGCTGGGGCTGGAGTCATCTGAAAGGCTCCGCTGGGCTGGACGTGCAAGGCGGCTCCTCCCACGGCTGGCAGGTGGCGCTGGGGCTGTGGGTGAGACCAGCTCCACGTGGCCTCCCCAGCTGGGCAATCTCAGGGTAGTCTGACTTCCTGGGCGGGGGCTGGCCCATCCCAGAGCAAGCATCGGAAGAGAAGCAGGTGGAACCTGTGCGGCCTTTTATAAGTTCGCTTCCGCGGCCACACAGCATCACTTCCACCGTACTTTATTGCTGGAAGCCGTCACAGCCCTCCCAGGTTCGAGGGGAGGAGGACATAGAGGCCTCCTCTCCCCAAGAAGGGTGCCAAAGGATGTCAGGGCCGTGTTTTAAAACTATCACAGAGAACATCTCAGAACAGATCTCTCTCCCTGTGCTAACTGGGACTTCACAGGTGACAGGCCCTGGGGGACACCAAGAGACCTGAAGCCAGCATCCATCCTACAGATTCAAAGACCAGGGCCCCAAAAGCGCAGAGCTGGGCCCTCAGCACCTGCCTCTGCCCCATCCTGCCTGTCCACCACGGGGAAGGCCAAGGGCTCCTAGGCCCCAAGGCCCAGGGCAGGTCAGCAAGCTGGGCAGGCATGTGGGGGCGCGAGTGCCCAAGGGGTGTTTAAGCATGTGCACGTGTGTGTACAAGCACTTGCACGTGTGGATGGACATGGGAGGGTTACTCTGCCCACTAGGAGATACTGTGCTCCATCACCAAACTCCCCTCCCCAGGACCCAGGTTTTGCAGGTACAATGGGAAAGTCCAGGCAGGACCGTGGGGAGGAAGGGGCTTCCAGAGGGAGGGGCCGAGTCAAGAGTATGTGTGGAGAAAGAGGGAGGCTGTGGGGGTGGGAGGGGCTGGGACTCTGGTCCTGGGGTCTCAGGGTTCAGGGCTCTTGAGAATCATGAGAAACCAGTGACAGCTTCCTGGCAGCACAGTCAATCCAGAAACACAGGCAGAGAGACCAGAGGATGGAGGGGGATGGGGCGGGAACAGGGTGGGGTCAGGGAAGCCTGGATAAACCCAGGGTCCTCAGCCCCTACCCTGAGGCCAAGATATGAGGCGCCCCTTCAGTACCTAGCCTGTCCCCACTGTCCCTGAAGCTGCCTGGGCCTCCAGCCCAACCTCGTCCCGTGGCAGCCCAGAACCAAGTGCCCAAGGCAGGCCAGCGCCCCAGCGTGGCCACCTGTCAACCCAGGCTCCCCATCCCCGGGCAGGGTCCTGTTCACAGCTGTCCTCCCGACCAGCAGGGGTCTCTGTCATGAATGAGGGGTGGGCGCATGCTGGGGTTGGGGGTGGGCAGGGGGCTGCTCTGGCCGCTGCCCTGGCTTCTCCGCTCGGCCTCCACGCACGGTGGCTGCCGCAGCCGGCCAGCCGGTACCCACTCCAGAGACCCGCCAGGCCTTGGGCACTTCCTGAGCAGCAGGACATGTGCTGCCCCATGTGCCCCTGAAGGAGGCAGCTTATCAGAGGGGAAGGGACACTTTGTTCAGGCCTGGCCGTCCGCCTGGACGGGGGTGCCACATCCAGGGCCGGGCATGCAAAGCTACCTGCAGGAGGATCCCGGCGGCAGATGGGGATGGCAGGTTTGGGGAAGGCAGATGAGCAAGGCTCTGTGCCCCAGGCCGTGCCAAGACCTGGCCCCTCTCAGAGGTCCACTCAGACCTCCCTTCTCCTCCACAGTTCACCATCTCTTCATGCTCCTTTTACCTCCTGACTCCTGGTGGAGTTTCTCACTCTCTCCATTCATTCATTCATTCACTTGAGCAATATTTAAGGAACACTTGGTGTGTGCCGCTGAGGTTCTAGGCCCCAAGGACACAGCAGCAAACAACAGTGCTGCCCTCGGGAAGCTGACATTCCAGTTGAGAGACAATAAGCACCTGCATAAATGAAAAGTTCGATAATTTATATATGATATGATGAAAGTGCTCTGAAGAAAAATAAAACAGGGCAGGGGCACAGGAAGAGAGCTGGTTGTGGGGGGTGATAGATGCTTTTTTTTTTTTTTACATAGGGTGGTTAATAAATACCCTGAGAAGGTGAGAGCTAAGTAAAGACCTCAAGGAAGTGAGTCCCAGAAATTCCTAGGGGCAGAACCTCCAGGCAAAGGGAAGAGCAAGTGCAAAGGCCCTGAGGCAGGAGGGGGCTGAATGTGTCTGAGCAACAGCAAAGAGGCCAGTGTGGCCAGAGCACAGAGAGCAAGAAGAAGAGCTGCAGGAGAGGGGTTGGAGACGGAGAGGGAACCAGATGGTGAGGGCCTTGTCAGCCCTGGGAAGGATTTGGCTCTCAAGTGATGGGGAGCCAGTGCAGGGCTTCGAACAGAGGATTTATATTTAAAATAACAGTAGCTCATGTTACCTAGGGCTTCATATTTATCTGCCACTTTTCTAAACACTAAACATGTATTAACCCATTTAATCCTCCCAATAACCTTTATTAAAGATGAGGAATCTGACACCAGAGGGGTCCAGGGGATGTGGGTAGCACCCCCCCCCCAACACACCAAGTCGTGACAAACCAAAGATGTCTCCAGGCAGACAGAATTGCTCTAGTTGAGAACCACTGCCAAGGGTCCTCCTGTCCACCCCATCTGCCACTGTCCCAGCTCAGGCCCACAGCCTCTCACTGGGACAACTGTCACAGTCTTCAAATTGGCCCCCTCCCTCTCCCCTCCATCCTCCACTGTACATCTTCCCATGTCACTCTCCCAGCTCTACAGCCCTCTGTGGCTCCCACTGCCCATGGAGGATGATGGATAGTGGAGGATAAATGCAGCCCCTCAGGCTGGCATACACAACCCTGTGCAACCTCGCCCCACCACCTCTCCAGCTCCACCCCTGGGCCCCCTCGTCCCACCTGCCCTCCCCTGCTCAGTCAGCCCAGCACCATGCATGGAGCCTGCTCTGTGCCAGTCATGGTGCTGGACTCTGCGGGCATGGAGACAAAGCCCCAGGGGAAGCCATGTCTGTCCAGGCCAGGTGAGAGCGGGTAACCATGTGGATCCCGAGCCTGGGAGCTGTGAGGACCCCAGGAGAAGGGGAGGGCGGTGCCCGGGATGAGCTACAGAGGCGGGGCAGGGGTTAGAGAGGGGAGCAGGGGAGACCTGGCCGTGGGGCAGAAGCTTTGGGAGGATCGGCAGTTGTGGCTGTGATTCGGGGCCCCAGCAAAGGCGGCAAGACAGCATGTGTGAAGAGGGAGGAATGGCAGGGAGCGAAGGACTAAATAAACATCAACTGCAGGACTGAACAAGGAGGCCCGGAGAGAGGCGGTCAGGCGGCTCTGGCCTGGTGAGAGAGGCGCAGAGTCGGGGCATGGTGCAGACGGGACACTGTCCCTCACCATGGGGTCCCCCGGCAGGCAGGCCCTTCTCCCCTGACTCCCTGTGTCAAATTCCTCCACCTCCTGCGAGCCCAAATCACAAATGGTGCCTCCTCCTGGGAGCCTTCCGGGTCCCTCCCTGCTGGAATCACTTGCTCCCTCCTCTGTGCCTTCCAAACCCGTAGCGACGTCATCACCTGATCTTTATTGCGGGGGTCTGTGGTTACCCCACAGCCCCGACTGTGAGTCTCATGAGGGCATGGAGGGGTCTTCTGTCCTTGGGCCACTGACATTAAGCCAAGCTGCCTTCACAGAGGAAGCCCCGGGCCCTCCGAGGGCCGCGGAGAGCGGTAGCACCCTACGGCTCCGCGGGCCCCGCCGCGCGCCAGGGTGCGCACGGATGCCTGGCTGGCCGAGCCTCGGGTGGCGCCGCCGTCGCGGTCGGGACGCACTTGCTGCGCCTCGGTGCGCACACGCCCAGCCGGCGCCAACCGCCTCCTCCCGCCGCCCCGCCGCGGGGGCCCACGCGTGAGCCGGCGCCCGCTCGCCGTCGGCACGCCCGGCCCGGACTCCACGCCCCGAGGCCGCCCCTCTCCGCGCTCTGGTGGGGGAGGGCCTGGTTGCCGACTGCACGGAGGTGCGGCCTAAGGGGCGCCCCCTAGTGGTAAAGACCGCCCCCCCAGCACCCTTTTCATCATAAGAACAGGGCCAGTGAGGCCACCTCGCCCCAGGACCCCAGCAGCCTCCTGCGTGGCCTCCCTGTTTCAGCCCCCGCCCCCTACAGTCTCTTCCCGACTGAGCAGCCAAGAAAGACTTTTAAATGTAAATCACGTCACTCTTCACTCTGATAAAATAACCCCCCAAAACCCCAGATCAGCAAAGTGCCTGATCTTCCTTCCTGACCTCACCTCCTATTACCCCAGCTGCCACTCACTCCCCTCCAGCCACACAGGTCTTCCTCCTGTTCCTCAAACACCCCAGGCCTGCTCTGGCATCAGGACATTTGCACTGCTGTTCCCTCTGCTGGAATGCCCTTTCCCCAGCACCTCCCTGGCTCCCTCTCTTACTTCCTGGGGGTCCCTGCTTACCTTTGACCTCCTCAGAGAGGCCTTTCCCATCCCAGCAGTGTCTAAAACGGCATCCCATTACCCAGCTTCATCTTTCTTCAAAGTACTCATCACTCCCTATGTTATCAGTTGTCTATCCTACTAGCAATAATAAATGCTCAAAAAAGTGAAGGTTTTGTATGTCTTGTTCACTGCTCTGTTCCCCAGTGCCTAGAACAGGAACAAGATGTAGTAGGTGCTTAATAAATATTTGTTCCATGCCAAACAGCACTTCATTCAGCCCACACGAGAAGACCATCATTCGCCCATTTCATGGATGTGGAAACTGAGACTCAGAGCGGTGTGGGACCTGTCTGCAGACACATGAGCTTGTCAGAGTTGGAGCTGGGGCTCCAACCAAGCCGGGTCCCTCCCTCTGCCTCTCTGCTCTCCATCTCATGTCCCGCCTGGAAGAGAATACAGGTGGTTTTTCCCTTCCCTCACCCGGGATGGGCAAGACTGACAACCAGTGACTCTAGACAGGGTGCGAGCTGGTATCTTCCTCGAAGGTCCTGCCCAGGAGCCCACGGGGAGGGAGATACCACTGTCTCCCCAGCAGGCAGGCCCAGCTTTGACCCTGCCCACCTTTCCCCAGAGCCACCCAGCCTGCTCCCCACCCCCTACCCCCAGCCCCACCCCCACCACCTGCCTCCTTCCTTTCAGCCATCACTGGCCCCGAAATACCCTCAGCCAGATCTAGAGGCTGCTTTTCTCATCTCTGTCCCACCAGAGATACAGTGAGAAAGAGAGAGACATAGAGACAGAGAGAGAGAGAAGCACAGGGGGAAAGAGAGAGAGAGAGAGCAGCAGAAACAGAGACATTCAGCAGACACCAACAGAGAGAGACGGAGGAAGACGCGAGAGAAGAGAGAAACCTGGAGAGCAGCAGAGACTTGCCAAGTTCTGGCCTAATGGCTCAACTCAAACCCGCAGGCCTGACCAGGGCCACTGCCAGCCCAGTTGGCCCTTTTGAGCAAATTAGAGAGAGGCACGCTGGCTGGGTTTCAGAGCCCTCTCACCCTTGAGCCAAGCACCCTGGTGCAGGACCCGACCTGCACAGCAGTGCACGCAGCCCTCCCCCGTGCATCCTGCATACCCAGGATGGGAGGGCAACTTTAAATGCCACCCAGTCCTCAGGTCTGCCCCACAGATGAGTGTGGGTTGTTCCCTTGAAGGCTTCCAGAAATGCCTGGGCTCGCTCGGTGTGGGCCATGAGCCTGAGCCCAGCCCTCTGGACTTGCCCGTTGGGCCTTCCTCCACAGCAGGTCCTTGGGCCATGTCACCCCCGCCTTCGCCCCTCAGCAGTGTCGAGCCAGGCCCATCCACAGAAACCAACCCAGGGCCCTGCGGGGCTGGGAAGGGGTCCTCACGCATGTGTCAGCCCACAGCCCCCCTTCCTGCTCCAGCGCAGCACCAGCAGCCACATGTCCCAGCCTCCAGCCCTTCCTCTCTGTGGCTCATAGGAACCCTGGGAGTGGACGAGGAGGTGCCATGGTGCTCACGTGCCAGAAAGGGAAAGCGAGGAGCAGAGACGGAAGTGGTCAGCACAGAGTCCTACAGACTGAACCAAGGTTTCTGCCCCCCTCACGCCCCAGCAGCCCCACTCTTTTGGGGTCCAAGGATGAGACGCTCCTGTCCCCAGGAGCTAAGGTGGCCTATGAGGGGCCCTATGAGCCTGAGCTGGCAGCGGGGGCCTGGGCTGGCCCGACCCACTGTGGTGCCTGCCTGTGCCCAGCAGCCACTGGTTGGCCCCACCCAGAGGGCAACGGGGCGGGGCAGAAGCTCTGTCCTCGAGCGCTCTGGGCCCAGCGAGTCCCCGCTCCAGCCTGCGCCTGGCCAGCATGAGGTTTCGGGGCCTATCAGGAAGGGGGAAGGAGGCCAGGTGTCCGGTCCATGAGGAGTGCTATGTCCATGTAGGGGTGTCAGGGGGTTCTAGGTGCAACCCCCGAACCCATAGTCCGCCCTCCAAGGCCCCACCCTTCCCAACGGCCAGCACTCTGGGAGGACATAATTAAGGCACAGGTGAGTCATACGGTCACAGGCTGCTTCCCCGCTGACTCAGGGGTCAGTCCAGATGGGCCCTTCCACCAGCCCCCAGCTCAGAGCCTGAGTCAAGGATTCCAGGGGCATAGCTGGGAAGCCCAGGAGAAGGCCCCGGCCTGCTGTGAACCACCCACCCTCTCCAAACTCGCCCCCTCACCACACCCCCCCCCAACCCGGGCAGACTCCCACCTCCACTGGACCTGCTGGGCTGGGGCGGGGGACCAGACTGCTGCCATTTCCCCACCCCCACCCCAAGCACGAGCCACGGGTCCAAACAGACAGCTGTTATCAATCATAATGATCATTAAGAGTGGATGCCTCTGTTCCGACAGTGAACTTCAGCTCGGCAACCGGCCTCAGGCTAGACACAGTGGGGGCTCGTGGAGAACAGCAGACAAGCTTCTGCAAATAGCAGCTGTGTAGAGAGGACTTGGGCGCCATGTGAGCTCTCTTTCTCATTTGCATGCTGGATGCTCAGAGCCTGGACCCACCCAGAAGGGAAGGAACCAGGGGTGCCACCACCAGAGCCAGCAGGACCTCCTGGTGAACAGCACCTCCTGGTGTCCACATCAGACCTGGCCCTCCCTCCCATCGCATCCTCACAAAGCCAGGTGTGAGGGTGCCCCGTTCCATGACAGGAAGGGCACAGCACGTGTGCCCCCAACTCAAGCCCATCCTTGCTTCCGGGATTAGGTAGAGTTGGGCATTCTGGGTGTCTGGAACTCCCTCTGCCCGGATCCCAGGGGCACCCGGTGCTGAGCATGGCACCTAGCGGGCCATGACCAGTGGCAGCAGGATGGGGCCCTGGCCCCACCCCTGTAGCACAGGCCCTCGAGCATCACCCTCAGGGACCCCTCACCTTCCCCCAGCCCAGGCACCCAGCACGTCCCCCCATCCCAGGGCTGCTTTCCTGGCTTTGTCCCTGTGCTGGCTGGGCAGGAACTTCCTGCTGGAGAATTCCCGGATCCTCCCCGGGAGGCCGCAGGCCTGGCCTGGGAACTTAGGAGGGAGGGAGGGAAGTCGGGGACACTCCTCCTCACCAGGGCCAGGCCTGTGGCAGCAGGGCCTCCCATAGCGCTCTGGGCCGCGGGGTCCTTCCCCACCCAGGGTCAGGTGCATCAACCCGCCTAGTCCTCGCACTCAGATACCCCGCGGCCCCTCCGCTGGAACCCAGGACTCTGCAGCAGGGGCAGTCCTGGCATCACGTGGGCACAGACTGGGGACTAGACAGATAAAACGACAGACCCAGACACAATGAGCTTGTTCTGGAGTTGAGGATGAGCGGCAGGTCCACACACACACAGCCGAGGAGGTCGGAGTCAAACTGGGTTTTATTAACAACATCGGAGGCCTGAGTCTGATGGGTGGGGACAGTCTGCCGGGCAGGCCCACCCTGCAGACAGGTGGACACTGTTTATCCCAAGACCCCTGGCCCCAGGGGTTCCTTGGCTGTGCCCTAGAAGGGGGGATACATTCCTATGCAAGTTCCAGGGCCCTGGGGTGGGGCAGACTCAGGGCCAGCACCGGGGTCACTCCGGAGGCCAGTTTCCCATCTCGTCCATCTCCTCAAGGAGCAGGTGCTGGGGGCAGGAGTGAGTGAAGGAAGACGCCTCAGCATCTTCGGGCTCTCCCCTCCCTCCTCTGCACCCCCAGAACTTCCCACCTATCCCCCAGAGACAAGCACCCCGAGGCCACCTTTTTCAGACCCTCCCCCACATCCGCACAGCTTGTCCAGGTCCACCAACCCTGAGCCATCTCCCTCCCATAAAATGGAGGGACCCTTCTGTCTCCAGCTTGGGGGGTTCCTTGCAAGCCCCAGGAGTCAGGCACCCTAGCCAACCCCTGCCTTCCCTCACCTCTGTGCTGAACACCACACCAAGGGGCCTCTGTACCCTTCCCTCCAGCCTAGGGTGGTATGGCAGCTGCCTCTGCGCCCCTCCCCCAAGTCCCCAGCATTCCCCAAAGGCTGGGGTGGCGGCTTCCTTCCCCCCAAGCTTGGTGTCCCTGAGGGTAGATAAGGAGAGATGTGGGGTGGTGAGAAGGACAGGATCCTTGAAACACCCAGAGGAGGAAGGCATTCCTGAGGCTGCTGTCCCCCAAGTGAGGACTGAGCTGGGCCCCCACTTGTCACCACCCAGAAACCCCCTGGGGCCCCCCAGTATTGCTCAGGCTACTCCAGGACTGTGACCCCTGGGTCAAGGGCAAGTGCGCTCAGGGAGTCGTTCTGGAGGGAAGGGAGAGGACTGGAGTCCTTGGAACCCTGTGCTCTTCCTTTTGTGAACCGCACGGACGGTCAGGGGCAAATAGCCACTGAAGGAATGAATGAGCTGATGAAGGAATGGAAATGAACTCAAAAAGGACATCGACACGGTTTTCAACAACAGCTCCATCAATGTGCACTCAGAGAAGCTGGGACAGGCCTAACCTTGAAGGCCTGTGTCAAGGGGGGTGGCAGCGGGGTAACTCCCCCATGCCTGTGTGTGCTTGTGGGAGTAGGTGTGGGTGTGAATTGGAGAGAAAAAGAGCAACACTGTGTGAATTACAGATGCCCAGGAAAACCTTACAGCTGCCTAGACAAATCCTCTTGTACAGATGAGAAAACTGAGGTCCAGAGAGGGAAAGGGATTGCCCAAGGCCACACAGCAAGTGAATGGCAAACTTAAGACTTAAAAATGGACATTTGGACTCTGGGTCAAGTAGGAGACAGAGGGACTGATGGAGAAGTGTGTGTGTTCAGGGGCTCAGGGTCCTACTCTCTGAAATACCCCCACCAAGGAGAGATTGTGCCTTCCTGCCCAGACAGTGAGGCCTGTGGAGGTGGAGGCCTCCAGCCCACTCTCTCCAGGGCCCTCAGGCAGTGGGGGATGTGGGGGATGGGCCAGGCATACCTGGCCGTCCACAATGCCCGCCTCCTCCAGGGTGATCTCTGGCTGGGTGAGCAGCTCCCGGCCCTCGTGGCTGCCCATCTTCCAGAGGCGGGACTCCCGCTGTACTACCAGAAGCTTCTTTAACTCCGACTCCACGAAACCTGAGAGCCAGAGAAATGGGCACAGGACATGTGGGAGAAGGGAGCAGCAACCTGCTAGGGACCAAAGGAGAAGGTGGTGCCTCGGGACCTCATGCCAGCCCTGTGCAGTCTCTGGTCACCCCCAGCACAGCCCTTTCTTCTTCCATTACCTGGAGCCAGCCAGACACCACCTGCCCACCACCCTGCCATCCCCAGGAATCTCACTTTCCTTGGGCTCCACAATGAGTATGAGTCTCTACCTCCTGGCGAGAGCATGTGAGGAGCAGACATCTGCCCCCCTGTAGCCACCAACTCAGGAGCAAGGATCTGGAACCACCCAAACTGCTTGAGTCCAAGTCCCAGCTCTGCCCCCTTACTGTGTGGCCTCAGACAGGTTACTTAACCTCTCTGTGCCTCAGTTTCCTCACTGTGAAGTGGAGATGATAAGAGGACCTCCCTCAGAGTTGTGATGCAGTATTTCATGAAAAGTGCTTAGAAGAGAGTCTGGCCCATGGGAATGGTGATGTCAACAATGATTTTACCATATTATGGTATTACCACTGAGCCATCTGCTCACCCTGTCTGGGCAGCACAGGGGCTGTACTGGGAGAGCGGACTCTTGGGGCCCTGTCACAACAGTGTGTGATGGGAAAACCAGGGATGGAGGTGGCCAGCGAAGGAGGTAGAATTCCGGGCTGGGAAAAGGTGGTGCTCAGGAGACCACAGCCCCAGTCACAACCGCCACCTCGCTGCCTCCCAAACTCTGAGGGAGGAGGACCCCTGCGAGACCTCACGTGGTGCCCAGCCCAGCCACACGCTGGTCCCCCATCCCCGGTGGTCATCTTAGGTCCTCTGGCTCCACCTGCTGGTGAGAACTGATATCGCACCCGTGAGCCGCTAGCCACAGTGGGGCTCCCGGGCCTGCAGGAGGCGAGGTGGGGGCGCCGCACTTACCCACGGTGTCTGTCGACCTAAAGGTCTTATGCAGCGGGGACTGGAGGGTGACGGTGCCTGGGACACAGAACTTGAATGAGCTGTCCTCTTCCTCCGTTTCCTCTTCCTCCCCTTTCTCCTCAGGGGTCAAGCCTTCCTTGAGAGGCAACTGAGGGCGTGGGGGGGAGGGGTCACCGGGCAGGTGAAAAGGGCGGGCCCCAAGCCTGCAGCCCCCACCCGCCTGCACCCCCTACAACAGAGCGCAGGAGGGAGCAGCTCCCAAAGGTTAAGAAAGGGGACCGCTCCCCCTAGGCCCGGGCCACACATCCTGAGGCCAGCCGGACGTGGAGAGGGAGCAGGGCCCACCCAGGCTCCCCCCATCCCCCCACAGACCTTGACCACCGCTGACTTCTGAAGCTGCTTGTACAAGGTGAGGAGGCGGTTCCAAGGGGTGGCCCCCTCCTTCGAAGAGGCTAGCCTGAGGTCTCCTGTGAAGGGGCAGTGTCACAGACAGGCTGATAGCAATAGGGGGGCGGCCCAGGCCCAGGTGGGCAGGGACATCGGGAAGGCTGGACTGAGGTGGGGTTTCCTTGTTTTCTTTAGCAAACACCTACTATGTGCCAGGCCCAGGCATAGGCACTTTACAAAGAACAGTTCATTTAATCCTTTCAACTACCCTCTGAGATAGGTACTATTATACTCCCATTTCATGGATGAGCAAATTGAGACACAGAAAGGCTGAGCAACTTGCCACTGTCACACAGCTCGGCACAGTGGAGCTGGGATTCAAACCCAGGCAGTCTGCCTCCAGCATTCCCTCAGACTGTCCTGTGTCCTCCCAGGACCCACACCCTGCCAGACCTAGAGGAAGAGGGTCTGTGTCTGGCGCCTGCCCCAGGCCTGTGGCCACCACACTCACCATCAAGCAGACACTCCTTCTCCTCCCTGGTGAAGGCCTCGGGGCTGACCTCCAGCGGCCCCGTGGCCCTCCGCAGGCATCCTCGCTCCGCCTCCAGGGCTCTGGCAAAGTGGCTTCTGATCCCAAAGCATAGTCACGTGGGGCCCAGAGATGCAACAAAGGCCCCTGAGCCCCCAACCCCTCCCAAGGCTCTCCGCCAGGCCCTGCTCAGCCCCCTCCACCTTCCTGCTCCCAACAGCTCCCTGCTCTGCCCTCTGGGGTCTTCATCATAGATGAGGGCTATCGCTCCCCGAAGGTAGGGTGGGGAGCAGAGGGAGAGGTGGGCCCCCTTCCTCACAGGGAGTGGGCACCAGGTCCAAATGGGAGTGGGAACCAGGAGGGAGAGAGTGGGGAGGGAAGGCAGGGTGGGGCGGGGCCCAGAAAGGAGCTGGAAGCAATGGGAACTCAGCTGGCCCTGGCATGCTCCCTTCCCAGTCCCCAGCCTGTCCCCCTTCCATCTCTGGTGCCTCCATCCACCTGTCTCTGCCTCCTCCCCACCACCCCCATCTCTGGGCTCCTCCCCAGCCAGGTATCCGGTTCCAGTCCTCTGCCCATCCGAGGACTCACATTCCTGGACCCTCTCCAATCTGGGTCCTCGCATCTTAGGCCCATATCTTTCCCCCAGCTTACATCCCGGCCTCACCGGCCCCAGCACCTCCCTCCCAAGCCCCTTCCCACCACAGCCCAGCCCCTCACCTGCTGGAGGTCCCTGGGTCCCCGGAGGCCTCGCCTGCTGCCTCCTCCTCTTCCCTCCCCTCCTTCTCAGACAGGTTGTCCAGCACCTCCTGGCTTCCTCTGGGCAGGACTGACTTCACCTCCACACTCTGGGCCGCGACCCTCAGGACCTCCACGGGGTTGGGGGTCTGGGTCCCCATGTCCCCCAGCCCCGAGGGACTGTGCCGTGGCACGGCCACAGAGAGGACATAGGGCAGTGTGGCGGGTGACCTGGGCTGCTTCCTCCCCACTCCTCCCTTGCGATCTGTCATCAGGGGCATGGCGTCCTGCTCTTGCGAGGGGCATGCCCGACCCCGTGACAGGGCCTTGGCGGAGCTTTTGGGGCTGCTCTTTCTCCCCACCAGCCTACGGAAAAAGCGCAACATGGAGGAGCGGCCCAAAATTCGAGGTCGAGGCGTTGGAGCTGGGGCCTCCATCCTGAGGGGGACCCTGACTCAGAGGGAGGGGCCGTAGCAGCCACCCCCAGGACCAACTGCTTAAGAACAGGAGGAGTTTTCAAATTAAAACCTCCAGTTGGAAACTTCCAGGAGTTCTAGAAGGCAAAGGTCAGGCAGGCGAGGGGAATGTTGGGGGGTGGGGGAGGACCTGGTGGTGGGGCTTAGTTGCGGGCAGAGAGGGCAGGGTTTGATGAGGCAGGGGCAGGAGGTATGGGGAGCCAGACTGAGGGTGGCTTGGGAGGCTCCAGGAGATGTGGGGGTCGGGGGCAGGCAGAGGAGGCTGGGGGGGACCAGGGCCCCGAGAATGGGGCAGGGGCTCTTAAGGATGTGCACACTCCTCTCTCCACCTGGCTTGTCCTCTGGCTGAGGCTGCTGCTGTCCTTGAGAACCTTCCCCACGCCCAGATAGTCTTTGACCTCACTCTTCTCTCCTCTCAGCATCCAGCTTGCCGGCGCCCAGGTGGTAGCACAGACCCCACTGTGTTTTCACCTCTGTTTAGCTGCCTATCACCTTCAGGATCTCGTCTCTCCAGAGACACGAGGTGCCTGGTGCACGCGTCTTAACCGCACGTTGAATCTCAATTTAGCATTATTATTCCCCAGGGCACCTACAGACCTGATTATAAACCCAGCTCAGGGACCCTGGGAGAGTTCCTTAAACCAGCGGAGCCTCAGTTTTGTTCCTCTGTAAAATGGGTGTAGTCCACAGCACCTACTTCCCAGGGTTGTGAGATATAGTGAGACAATGGTTGCTAAAGGGCAGGGCACAGGCAGTGCTTAAAAAGTGTCACCACCCTGATTGTTTTATTGGTATGTATTGATCAAAGGAAGAGAGGGCAAGATCAAGGAGGAGGGCTGGGAATCAGGGGTAGGAAAAGCAGCGGGGGAGAGGGAGCCGCTCCGCCGGCCTGGACCCGTGGGTAGGGGGCGGGAGCGGCTCCCAGGGCCGGGCAGCCCAGACCGCCCCCTAGGCTGCAGGCCGGTGCATCCGTATCCGGCGGCCACAGAGCAACTTCCTCTAGAGGGAGCTGATTGGAGCCGGGAGCAGCCGGCACCTCTATGATCGGCGCAGCCTCGCGGGTCCCTGGGGCCGTGTGCGCCAGGACAAGCAGAGGCTGCATCCAGGCACCAGAAATTCACTGACGCCCGTTTCTGGAAGCCAGCCCTGGGCACCATACCCCAGGGAGCAGCCGCTGGCCACTCGGGACCTCCGGCCTCGGCCCCGCTGAGCCATCCTGGCCTGGGCCAGGGTCCGGGCAGGTAAGCTGGAGGATCTTGCCCATCCACCCCACTCTCGGCAGTCCCAGGCCCAGGGTGGGGCAGGGAGCCCGCAGGCAGTAGGGTGAGGAGGGGGAGGCCTTGCGGCTTGCCTGGGCAGCGCTGCCAACCCCTGCTGGGGGCCTGATCCAGCCAGGGCTCCCTCTGGCTGCCCCTCAGACGGCTTCCCCTCTCGCCCGGGCCCTGGGTGCCAGAGAATGGAGTGCCAAAGAACCGGGTCCCTTAGCAGTCCGGGAGATGGGAGTGGAGGTCAGACCCAAGGTCAAGGGCAGGGGAAGAACTTTGATGGCGCTTCCTGCCGCCCCAGGACCCCTAGCCTGGGTGGGTAGCCCGGGCAGTCACCTACCCCTAAGAACATCCTGGGCCCAGCAAGCGGGGTGCAGTGGACTCCCTTTACCAGGAAGTGAGGCCACTTGGGCTGGGCAGGGGTGAGCCCAGGGCAGCATCAGGCCTCTGGCCCTGGGGGCCGTTCTGAGGTTCCACCTGGTCCCCGGCACTGAGCCCCTGGGGTGCTGGTGGAGGGAGCTGGAGTACAGTCAGCATCCTGGGGCCCTGCTGTCCTGGGGTGCCGGGTTTCAGGGACCAGGGAGAGGGAAGGGCAGCTTGATCGGGAAGGAGCTGCCTGGATGGGGGTGTGCCAGGCAAAGGTCTGTTTTACAGAGGCCGAGCACCCCGGGGCGGAGGGGGATCTGCCCTCTCCCCGTCCTGCCCCAAGAGGGTGGAGGGGTGGAGAGCTGAGTGCACAGGTGGTCCTGCCCACCCCCCCACCGCCTTCTCTGGGGGCACTTTCGAAAATGGCCCCAGGCCTGAGTGGGAGGCAAGTGGGCCAGGGAGGGTACTGTGCCTCCCAGGGAGGAGGGGGCAAGGTGCTGGCCAGGGCGGGGCTGTGCCCTCCCCAGGGATGGGAGGAGGGGCGCTTCTTGCCTGGGTGATGGAGGCAGCTTTGGGGTGGAGGGGAAATGAAGGGGGTGCAAATTGAAAGTGAAACAGCTTATGTCCAGGAAACACTCCTTCTGTCAAGGGTTCACAGGGCAGATCGTGGCTGCGGCCGGGACTGGGCGAAGAGGAAATCTGGGGCTGGGACAGGCGAGCGGGCGGGTGGTGGGGGTACATGGGTGAGGCAGGCTGGGGGGCTGTGAAGAAGGCCCTGGCTCTTGAGGCCTTCCTCAGCTCACTGCCGGGCAGGAACGGGAAGAGCACAGGCCAGGCGTAAACAGGGGAAGTTGCCCTGGATAGGACACCCTCTGAGGTCCACAAACTGGAAAATAAGTCTTAAATGAGTGTTGAGTACATGGACTCATGGAAATTCAGATAGCCATTCTGACTCCCTGACCAGCGAGGTGGCCTCGGGCACTAACCTTTGTGCCTCACTTTTCCCACCTGTAAAGTGGGTCTGGTGATGCTTACCTTCCTGGGTTAATGGGTATTCTCAGTGTCCAGCACCCCCCGGAGAGGGCTCACACACGGCAGAAGTATACCATAGGCGCTCAGGAAATGTTTGCGGCTAAGAGGCCTGAGTTGGAAAACAGGTGTGCTCTGACCAGCCAAGGGGAAGTGGGACCTTCGAGGACGGCCTTCATGGGTCATTGGCTGGAAGGTAGCAAGCCTGCGGTAAGTGTGTGCTGGGTGGGGTGCAGGAGGCCCCAGGAGCAGCTGAAAGAACCCCCAGCCTCTGAAACTCGCCTCCCTCGCCCAGGAGTGAGATGAAATGGGACTTGAGACGCACTAGGCACTCAGTGGCCCCAGAGGCCTGGCTGCTGGCTGCAGATCCCTGGGTGTGTCTCTTGGCTGCCTCGCTCTCTCTTGCCCAGTCTCCTTTGACGGGTTGCCAGTGTGACACTCTCTGAGTTCCGATTTGGTCAGCAGACTGCATGAGGAACCAAGGTGGCGAAATAAGAGTGGTGAAATAAGGCTGGAGCTAGGACTGTGGGGTCTTTTGGGCATGAGGCCCCCCTCCCTCCTGTGTGGCTGTGGGAACCTCTTTTTGGTGACCCCTGCGCGTCCCCATCTCTGCTTTTTCTCACCCATCCCCACAGGCTAACACTGTCCTCCACCGGGACCTGAAAAATGGCGTCCGGGCAAGGCCCAGGTCCTCCGGGGAAGGAGTGCGGAGAGCCTGCCCCGTCCTCCACTTCTGGTAAGGGTCTTCCCGCCCCTCACCCATCCCATAGCCACCAGGGCCCTCTGTGAGGGTGCAGAGAGCAGACGTGGACAGGGTCAGGCAGGACCTATGGGCAGACTCTCCTGCCTCAGTTTACTCACCTTGGATAAAGGAGAAAAGTATCTCCCCACCCAACGCAGGTGGCCCGGTGGCCTCAGAAGCTGGAGTTCGGTCAAGGTTATGCCCTGGGAGTGGGGAGGAGTCTGGTCCCTGGAGGGTACTGAGGCTGGGAGAGGCTGGGGAGTGAACATGAGGCAGGCACAGCGCCATCCCAGGGCAACAGGGCAGGATGGGGGAGGGGGCAGAAGCGCTGGGCTGGGTGGCCTATCCCTGCCGGAGGAGAATAAGGAAGTAAGGTGGCTTATCACCAATCAGGTCTGCTAAACAGGGAGTGGGATTGTTTTACGGCTTTGGGGAGGAAGTAAGATGGCTGCCCTTCTTCCCTCTTCCAAGGGGACCATCGGGGAGGCCTGCAGCCCACAGCCCACCTTGTATTGTTCCCTGGACTTTGGGGTCGGGTCCCAGGTCTGTCCCTATTTCCCTATGTGACTTTTATGACTTTTATGGCTTCACATTCCCTAAGCCGTCAGAGCCGGGTCCGTTGTACGCACTAAAACAAACTCGGGGGCCCAGGTGCCTGGGGTTATATCCTGGCTCCACTGCTCGTTCTAGCTGTATGATCTTGTGCAAGTTCCATAAACACCCCGTGCCTCGGTTTCCCCAGCTGTAAACTGGGGATCACCTACTTCACAAGGCCGTGTGAGGATTAAATGAAAAGTGCCAGAAGAGTGCCCTGCACAGAGGAAGCACCAGGTGTTAACCGAGGGTTAGAGAGGGACGCTTCTGTCCCCGGGCAAGGACAGCTGTGACCTTGAGCTGTCCTTCCTCCCTGACCCCCGGCTTTGATCCTCAGAGGAGCAGGTAGCCCGGGACACGGAGGAGGTTTTCCGCAGCTACGTTTATTACCGCCACCAGCAGGAGCAGGAGGCCGAGGGGGCGGCTGCGCCTGCCGACCCAGAGATGGACACCCTGCCCCTGGAACCTAACAGGTGACAGCAGCCCCCGAGCCCCGCTCCGGGGAGGCAGAGGCTGACACAGGGTTGCTGGGCAGGTCTGGGAGCTGGGGAAGCCTGGGGGGTCTTGTCCTTCTCCCACTGTTGCTCCCTTTTCACTGTGGGCTCCCACCCCCATGTGGGACCTTGATCCTTTTTAGCACATGCCTGCCCCTTGACCCTGGGCCCAGCCCTCACGTCTGAGAACACTGTCAGGGCCTCCAAGGAGGAGTGCCCAAGGCCAGGGGCATCTCAGGCAGAACCCCTTCGCTGTGGTCTCTGGCCCAGCCCTGACCGCCCGCCTGTCTGCTTCCCCACCTGCCTCCCGTTCCTCCAGCACCATGGGGCAGGTGGGGCGGCAGCTCGCCGTCATCGGGGACGACATCAATCGGCGCTACGACTCGGAGTTCCAGACCATGCTGAAGCACCTGCAGCCGACAGCAGAGAACGCCTATGAGCTGTTCACCAAGATCGCCTCAAGGTACCCCTGGCCACGGCCTCTCTGCTGTGCAGTCACCACGCCGCGCCCTGCCCGTGGGATGGAAGACACGCGCTTCTCTCTGTCAGTGTCAGGAGACATGTTTGCTGTCCCTGTGTCTGGTTAACTCACACGCGGTCTTGGCCCCCATCTTTCTCTCTCTGGGTCCAAGACTCCTCATTGTTTGTGCATAGGCTCCCAGCTCTTGTGAGCTCTGGCAGTGAGGACCCGACTCGGGTTAGATCAGGACGGTAGCGGGGTCTGTGTGGGGATGTCCCCAGAGCTGCCCAGCCCAGTTAGGACTCAGCTGTCCTTCCAATTTGGGACTACATTTCATACCAAAGATGATAAGGTTGCTACCCTCTACCAGGGCCTGGAAATGGCTTCCAGATGCTATTATCTGGCATCCGAAAGGCGATCTGGGATGGTGTTTAAAGAGACCAAATGCCTGGGCCCAGTCTCAGCTTTACCACTTACTGTTTTTGTGAAACTTTCTAGCCTTCAATCTCCTCCATCCATAAAAGAGGGGAAACATGCCGAGGACGGTGTCCTTGCTTCAAGGTGTTAGCTGTTGTTACCATCTGGGCGAGGGAGATTTGAAGCTGGGCATGAAGGAAGGAGCAGGCACCAGATGCAGAATTAGTGCTCACAGCTGCAACCTCCTGCCCCCTGTCCGTAGAGGCCACCCCCACCCCGCTGTGATTCCAGGACCTGTCCTAATCTCCTCTTCTGTCCTTTTCTCTCTGCTGTCCCTCGGGCTGCCAGGCCAGCAGCAACACCCACAGGTAATCTCCTGCTGCCTCTGCCTGCTCGCTCTGCCCTCTGCCCTCTCTGTGCCCCTTTGCGCCCACAGCACTGGGGCCACCCCCAGCGGCAACATCCCGCTTATGTGCCCCTTGAGCTTTCTCCTTTCACAGAGACCCAGGCTCTTCCCGAATCGAGGCCAGGCTGGGGCAGCCTCTGCCGCCTCGATTCACAGCTAAGCCATTTTGCTTTCGAGCTGTGAGAGAGGTGGGAGTAGAAGGGGGTGGGAGAGGGAGAGCAGGCTGAAGGGCCTCCCGGGGGTCTCTACTGATGGCATCTGATGCTCTGCCCACAGCCTGTTTGAGAGCGGCATCAACTGGGGCCGAGTGGTGGCTCTCCTGGGGTTCGGCTACCGCCTGGCCCTGCATGTCTACCAGCGCGGCCTGACCGGCTTCCTGAGCCAGTTGACCCGCTTCGTGGCTGAATTCATGCTGCATCACTGCATTGCCCGGTGGATCGCACAGAGGGGCGGCTGGGTGAGTGCCCAAGCATCGGCAGCCCCCTTCCTGTGCTGAGGCTGCCCCTCTCTCGGCCCCATCTGGGTCCTGGGAGCCTGCAGATGCTGTCAGCCCCTCGATGACCACTCTGTCTCTCCTGGCAGGTGGCGGCTCTGGACTTGGGAAATGGCCCCATCCGGAATGTGCTGATAGTTCTGGCTGTGGTTCTGTTGGGCCAGTATGTGGTACGAAGATTCTTCAAGTCATGACTCCTGGAGGGGCCCTTTGGGGTCCCAACTGAGACCCCTGCCTGGACTTCAGCCAATCCTTCTCCCTTCACCCCCTCCCCTGCAGGGGTCCCCCCCTCAAGTGTACAGAAGCTTTAGCAAGTGGCACTCCCGCCTTGGAGGGTCCCTGCCCAGGGGTCAGTCAGGCTATAGGGGTGCCCCAACATTGCATGGTGCTATTGGGCCCCATCCTGTCAGACAGGGGCTGTAGCCTCCTCCCTCAGCTCTCTGGGAGCCCCTCAGCCCTGGCTGCTGGGTGTTGGGGAGACTGATAACTTGGGGAAGCAAGAGGCTGGGAGCCACTTCTCCCAAAGAAATTGTTAATGGTTTTAGCTTTTTATAATACCCTTGGGAGGACCCTCCCCCAGCCCCACCACTCTGCCCAAGCCAGGATGTCTGGGCTGTGGGGATTAGCAGGCGTACCTTGTGTTCCCTGGGACTCAGCTGCTCTGGAAGGTCAGAGATGAGACCTGAGCCCAGAGCCCAGTCCTGACCCTTCCTAAGCCCATGTCCCCCAGGAAGAGGACTGCCCGGGGCTGGGGCTCAAGGTTCTGCTCAGCTGCCCCTGCTCCCACTCCCCCCACCCCATGTTGCCTTTGCAGTTGGACTCTCAGGGATTCTGGGCCTGGGGGCTGGGGTGGGGATGGAGACCGGAGCTGTGTGAACTTATCCAGCACCCTCCAGCCTGCCTCCTGAGGGCCGCCGTTCTCTGCCTTCCCCTCACCTATTACCCCTTGCTTCCAGCCCATTCACTACAAGTGAAGCCTGCCCCACCCCTCCCCCTCCAGATGAGGAAGCAGGGGCCTTGGATGAGTGGAGGGCTCAGGCCCCCTCCTTGCCCAGACTACAGGGTTTAGGACTGTGGTGTGTGATTGTCAGGGAACGAGGGTAGGGAGCCCATCTTGAGGTTTCTGAGTGAGAGAAGGGCTAGTAACACCACTAGGAACCCCAGGGTTGGGATCCTCCCTCATCGCCCGGGCACAGTGTAATCAGGGGGAATGGATGGGGAACTGTGAATACTTGAACTCTACCCCCAATCCCCCCACCCTCTACACCCCCACCTGCCCTAAGCCCCTCCTGTGGGCCAGGGTGGGGGTGCCTTGTCTATCTTGCACAGCCTAGGGGAAGGGGAGAGAGAGTACTGATTAAGCCAAATGCATGGAGGGGCTGCAGATGGAGCCTACTGCCACCCCTCAACCCTCTATGCCTGAAAATAAACTGCAGTCCCCCCACAACCGCTTGCTAATTTTTCTGTCTTCTGCCCGCCCCCCCACCCCCGCCTCTCCATCAGGCTGGATGGGGGAACCTGGGCATGCCTGACATTCACCTGGTTTATTACTGAATAATGTCTCATCTTGGGCCTGCAGAGTCCTGTGGAGAGCTGGGTGTGGTCTCCAGACCCCTAGAAGGTCTTGGCTCCTCCCCAATCTCTAGCCCCTTCTCCAGGCACTTCCCTCATCTCTTAGGGTTCCAGGCAAGTTTTCCACTCCCTTAGGAAGTCGGGGGACCCCAAACTGTTGGCTGCAGAGTGGTAGAGCAGCTGCACATGCCTGGGGACCCCCACAGGCCACCTTAGGCCTGGCCTGATTTCCTCTCCCTTCCTTGGGCCATCACCCACGCTAGCCCAAAAAGCTCTTCTCCCCCACACTTGGCTCTGCCTGGGACACACTGTCCCAGCTCCCTCTTCTGGATGTCCCCCACAGCTAGCACACACACAGGGCTTTTCATTCTAGTTTTGTGCTGCTTGGGAGTCCCTATGGGGACGCAGCCAGGGGTGATAAAAATAACAAGTGTGGGGGCGTTGAAATGTTCCAAAATTTACAAAGTCTTTCCAGGCCCGGGCATCCTGGTCTCTGTTCTGACACCCTTCCTAAACGGTCACATGGAAGTCCTAAAGGACTCGGCTTCACTTTCACTCCTCTGAGGGCGTCTTGCCAATCCCCTCGCCCCTCCGACTTGGTCTTCAAAGAGTCAGCGCACAAATGTAGTCATGGAGAGTGGTCCTCGCAGCAGTGGTGGCCGGAACGGTGGTGCCTACGAGGCACCTCGCAATCTCCTGCAGGAAAAGTTCATAGACATTTGTGGAACTCGCACTACGCACCGGCTTCATGCTGAGAACATACATCCAAGCCCCATCAGTAGGTAATACAGCTGGTGACCCGGGGTGGGGAACAAACTCCTACTTTACAGATAGGGAAACTGAGGTACCTGCCCAGAGTCACAGGTAGGAAAGGGCGGGGAGCTGGCACTCGCCATCAGGATGCTGGTTCCACGTTTTACGTGGAGGCTGGAAGGATGGGAGCTGGCGCCACTGGTCTCAAGCACAAGCCTGCCGAGGGGTTAGCTGAGTAGGAGGTGTAAGGTCGCCTCTGCGGCCCCGGGTGCAGCCGCAGCTCGAAGACGCAACCCTCCCCAAGACGGCAGGAAGTGAGCGGGCTGCCCGAGTCCAAGATGGCGGCCGTCGCGTCGCGCACGCAAGCGTGCCCTCTTGTGGGCGGGGCCTCCGGGCGCACCTCCCTCTCCCTCCCACAGGGTTTGGAGGAGGAGGCCCACGCACAAGAGCAGATACCTCCAAGGCTGGAGGAAAGGAGCGGGAGTGGTGGCGGGAGGTGTGGTCTTCTCGGCCCCTGAAAGAAAGGAGTTGGAACGCTATGCTGGAAGGCCTGGGGAGCCCCAAAAGGTTTTGGCCTGTGCCTAGCCCAGCCCCCTCCTTTCCACCCTCTATTCTGCCAAGATGAAGTTTCTAAAACCGAAATCTGGGCCAACCCGGTGGTGCAGCAGTTAAGTTCGTAGGTTCCGCTTAGGTGGCGCGGGGTTCGCTAGTTCGGATCCCAGGTGCGGACATGGCGCCGCTTGGCAAGCCATGTTGTGGTAGGCGTCCCAAATGTAAAATAGAGGATGATGGGCAAGGATGTTAGCTCAGGGCCCCTCTTCCTCAGCAAAAAGAGGAGGATTGGCAGCAGATGTTAGCTCAGGGCTAATCTTCCTCAAAAAAGTAAAAAAAAAATAAAAAAATAAAACTGAACTCTAAGCGCATTCTGGAGTTGCCTAAACCAGGGCTCAACCAGGGCGTGAGAACTTAGGAGGGACAGAATAAGGCTGGGGCTGTGGGTGTACAGGGAGCACATGGGTTCTGCAGGTATTAAGGAAGTTAAATCAAATTCTCAAAATTTGTGGTTCTGAAATTGAAGCTTCGTTTCCACCGAAGAGGTCTAGATTCCTCAGTCTATGGAGCCACTGAGTTCAGGAGACCAGCCCAGGGAAAGGAGCGCGTTCAGGTGGCATCTGCTCAGTTTTGTGCCGTGTCAGTATAAACACCTGCCCTGCCTTGTACCCAGCGCGTCCTCGCCCCCACCCTGCAGCTCACCTTCATGTGTTTGCTGTTTTACCCCTTCTAAGAGAGCTTATTTTAGGTCACTGGGTGTCCATCCAAATGAGAAAATCCTTCCTTCGCCCGAACCCTCAGTAAGTTGTTTGAACAAGTTTTTAATGACTTAACTATCTGAATGCCATTAAAATAAATTAAAATTAATTTGTTAATTAAAATAAATGAAACCACCATACCCTGCCCCACTTGTACACACCTCAGATGTAAAGACCCTGACGAAGACGCTTGCAAAATATGGATTTAGGAATTTAGTTCAATCTAAGCAGAACAGATGTTTATAATCCTCTGTGTGAGAGAGAGAGAGAGAGAGAGAGAGAAATGGAGCTACCAAAGATTGCTGGAGGTGTCCAAAGGTCAGGGAGCAGAAAATCAACTAATTGGGGCATGTTCACCAATTGCCGGACATGTTAAAAAGGTGAACACCAGACGACTCGGATATGAAAGATGGGAAGGAGGGACTCAGCCCGCCAGATAAGAGGATGAAAAGCAGTGATGTGGCCTGTTGAGCACATGACCGGAAGCAGATCTCTGGCAAATTGTCTGAATGATCCGGTAGAGGGGCAGCCTCACAAGCCCAAGATCAGGTAATGGACTAATGTGGGCAGAAACTGGACTTTTCTGAGAAAAGTCCCTTAATACCTGAAGGGACTAAAGCCACAGAATCTCCTTCCACATGGCATGTGGGATTTGGCAGTGGATGCCGGCGGGCACCACGTGGCTGCCTGTGAGGATGTGCGTGTGCGTGGCATCGGGAGAGGTGCATCTGAGTGGGCATCGCCTGTTGAAATCAACATGGAAATCAGTGTTCCTCTCCCCTTATCTCAACTCTCCCTTTGCAATTTTGGAATCATTCCTGGTGCCCAGTGCCTCAGCTTTTTCCAGATTTGGCTAAGAACACAGCGTGAAAACGGTTCGTCAAAGTTGTCTGCTCCATCACATCACGCGGTGAACCTACTTTACAGACTTCACGGCACAGGCTTTTGTGAGGATTAGCTGCTGGGCTAATTAGGGAGCTGGGCTCACCAACCTCCTCATGTTTTCACCTGACCCCTCTCTGACCTGACCTCTGACCCTACTGAGAGCAGCTTCTCCAATTCACTTCCCGCAGATGGTTAGGCTTCCTCAAGAGTGAGAACATTTTCTTGCTAAATTCTCAGGAGGACCACGCCAGGGAAAGGCAGGGGGAATTTGGCACGTCCAGAGCCTCTGAATTGTGTTTGTTGTGAATCAGAGTGCAAGGGAGGGGCTGGGCTAGACGTAGGGCCGCGGGTTCCCATGTCTGCTGAGAAAGAATGAGGTTTCCAGGAACGTGAGTAACATTTAGTACCAGGCTGTGAGAGAAGGGCTGTGTGCAGCATGAAAGCCAAGTGCTACCTGGTAAGGAGGTCGGGGAATGTCCCTAGTTGTGATGGACAAGATTGTCTTCACATGACAGTGGACTTTCATTCTGGGTGGCCTGAACAATGGGCTTGCCAGGAGTGGCCCCCCTTCCTTCTCCCAGTGAGAGGGCCCACACCCAAGCTCAGCTTATCTTGGGACTGGGGGCTATTCCCGTATTCTGAGTATTCTGTGCCCCCCGCTCCCTGGCCAGCTGGGGACACGGTACTATCCACAGGCCCGAGGTATCCAGTTACTGGCATCCTCAACTCAACAACTCCTGTAATGGGCTGGCACCCCAAATCCAGACTGCACGGTGCCAAGCAGCCTCTGTTGACAAGGCTGCTCTCTCATGCCAGTTGCATACAAAGGCGGGGTGATGGCAGGAAGACCCTTCTTCGGGGACGCACACTGGAAAGCAGGCCCAGTTACTGCTGCCCTGGCTCCCCTCCCCAGGGATGAAAGGTGAGTCAGGGGACCCACGGCTGCCTCTCTTCTTATTGACCTCCTTGTTTTCTCTTTCCTCAGTAAAGCTGTAAAGGAAAAACACACTCCTGTTTTCTATCTACTCACAGCACTACTGTCACTTCTGGCCACCAATGTATGGGGTTTTTCCCACACCAAGCAATTCTGTGACAGCAGCTGGGTGTCCTACAATTTAACTCAATTCCAACACTATCTTCCTGGACATACCGTCAGATCCCACGGGTTAAGGACCCAGTCCCTCAAGACTGCTCCCCACCCACCCTCCTCGGACACCAATCTCAAGTCCAGGTTGTCACCTGTGCTTCTGACCCACTGGCTTGGAGGTGCCAACGGCTCCCTCTTCGGGTTCGATTAGTTTGCTAGAGCCACTCACAGCACTCGGGAAAACAGTTTACTCACTAGATCACCAGTTTACTACAAAGGATATTAAAGGATACAAATGAACAACCAGACTTAGAGATACTTAGGGCGAGGTCTGGAAGGGTCCAGCGCACAGGAGCTCCTGTCCCCATGGACTTTGGGGTGTGTCACCCCCCTGGCAAGTGGATGCATTCTTGTTCACCAACCCAGAAGCTCCCCCGAACCCTCTAGTTCAGAGATTCTTGGGGAGGTTCCATTACATAGACAGGGTTGATTAAATCATTGGCCACTGGTGGCTGATTTCACCTCCAGCGTCTCCTTCCCAGAGGTGGGGGGCGGGACACTGGAATACCCAATCCTCTAATCAAGGTAGGTTCCCCTGGCAACCAGCCCCCATCCTTAGGGGCTTTCCAAATGTCACATCATTAACATAAACTCAGGTATGGTTGCAAGGGGCTTGTTGGGATGAACTAAAGACACCTTTAAATACCTTTTTTTTTTCCTTCTTTTCCCCAAAAGCCCCCCAGTACATAGTTGTATATTTTAGTTGTGGGTCCTTCCAGTTGTGGCACGTGGGACGGCACCTCAGCATGGCTTGATGAACGGTGCTAGGTCTGTGCCCAGCAGCCGAAGCAGAGCACGCGAACTTAACCATTCGGCCACAGGACCGGCCCCTAAATACCACTTTTATCACTTAGGAAATTCCAAGGGTTTTAGGAAGTCTGTGCCAGGAACAGGGATGAAGACCAAATATATATTTCTTCTATAAATCACAATATCAGGAGAGCCTATTCCCGTGCTACATGATGCTGTGGAATTGGTCTCGAACCCAAGTGCCTGAATGGTTTTGTCCAATGGGAGAGGCAATTTGGAGAGGGTGGAGGAGGGAAAGCAGGAGGCAGAGGGGTTTGGGAAGGAGAACCCCAGTCTGTGTCTCAATGAACGTCTCTTCCTTGCTGCTCAGGGCCCACCATGGCTTCACACCACCGTGCCTCCCTCTGTCACGGCTGCCCTGAGTCAGACTCTTCTCTGTACACTGTTCACTCCTCCTCTCCCCATCTCTGATTTCCCATTCCCACTACCAAGGCCCTTGGGTGGGTTCTCAATGTTCTAGGTTTTGCTAACAGTCCTTCCTCGGGTCCTGCCCTGCTCAGATCATTCCCACCACCCCACCACTGCCAAACTGGCTTCACAAAACATTGTCTTCATCATGTCGCATTTCCACTTAAAATCTAGGGGATTCCTTCTACTCATTACACTCACCTCCTCTTCGCTGGTCCCCAGTGGAGGCGCTGGAGAGTCAAAGGCTCTATCCTGGGGCTGGCCCGGTGGCACAGCAGTTAAGTTCGCACGTTCTGCTGCTTGGTGGCCTGGGGTCTGCCCGTTCGGATCCCAGGTGCGGACATGGCAGCGCTTGGCAAAAGCCATGCTGTGGCAGGCGTCCCACGTATAAAGTAGAGGAAGATGGGCATGGATGTTAGCTCAGGGCCAGGTTTCCTTAGCAAAAAGAGGAGGATTGGCAGTAGTTAGCTCAGGGCTAATCTTCCTCAAAAAAAAAAAAAGGGCTCTATCCTCAGGGAGCTTACACTTCAATGGAGGAGCGTCAGGCAGTGATGATGACCCAGGGAGCAGTGTCAGGGAAGCCCGGGGGCCATGGGGTACCAAGGGAGATGCACCAAGCCTGGTCTGGGGTTGACCCAGGGAGACTTCTCAGAGGAAGGAACAAACTCATCATGTCAGACACGCCCTTGAGCCCTTCTCAATGGCTTCCAGCCTTTTTTCTTACTCCTAACAAATGGTCCACATACCACTCTGGCGTCTTCAGAGTTCTTCCCACTTCTTCCCCATTCCCCAACCCACATTAACCAGGAATGTCTCCCCTCACCCATCTCCTTTGTTTGTTTAAACATAGCTACTTCATCCCTTAACATCCAAAGGGCAGCAGGATATACCGTCCCCAAATATGCCACTTCGGTATATTTTGAGCTGTAGGCACTTGAAAAATAGCAAATGCAGGGAGAGGCTTTCTCTGAATTCCTGTATCTGCCTAAAGACAGATCTTCCAAAAGGAACTCAATGGTCATATATCCCCCCACCCAGGAGTTTCATCAACCAGGGAAGGTTGACCCTTATCCCCTAGAGGAGACTAGAAGTCCACATCACACCCAGACAGACTGTCACAAACTACCATGTCTTTCATCTCTTCTTCTAAGGGCCCATTCATCTTTCCTAAAAATCATTTACTTTCCGCTAATAATGCCTTCCCTTTCCCTATTAAGATGGTATTAAATCCTGAATTTGAAGGCACAGCAGGAAGTTACTCATTTTTCCCTGGGGATCTCCCACGTACACACGAGGGATACATGTTAATAAACTTCTGTTTGTTTTCCTCTGCTTAATCTGTCTTTTATTACAGGGATCTCAGCCAAGAACGCAGAAGAGGAGAGGGAAAAGGATCTTTCCTCCCCTATGTGTCCACTGCGACTTCCTTCTCTGCCAGGAAGCCTTCTGTGACCACCTCTCCAATTCTGGGTCAGTCTCTCTGTCCTCTCACCTCCAGTGCCCCTTGGGATCTGATCCACTCCCTTGACAGGCAATGGCCTTGTCCAGGTAGGAAGAACATTTCACTTTAAATTTTGGGACCTGAGTATAAGTCTTAGATCTGCCTCTTATATAGCTGTTGGGTCAGTCCCTCTAAATATGAAACCAAATGAGAATTCATACTTCCTTTCATTCATTCAACATTTCTTGAGTACCTGGAAGGTTCTATAAAGCGAAATCAAATAGAAGGTCTTAGGAATGAGCTATAGTATTTGTGCTTGTCATATATATGATTTGAGGGTAGGAATTCTGAGTTTTATCTATTGTATTTTGCTTATCAATACTGCTAATCAAATAATAGGCCCTCATTATAATCTTCAAAAATATTTTATTTACAAAATAGCTAGGACTTGTTGAGTTTTTACTATGTACCTAGTACTTATTGTCCCCTTTACATACTTTATCTTGTTTAATTTTCACAAGTTTAGTGAGTATGCCCATTTCGCAAATCAATAAACTGAGGTTTAGAGGGGCTAAGTTACTCTCCCAGAGTGCGAGGGATGAGCCAGGATTTGAACCCAAATCTCTTTAGTGCTTGTGATTCTTTTGAAGTCTATGATCTTTATCATTATACTATTCTGCTTTCTTTTTATTATAATTGGGAAACATATTTATTGGGGAAAATAGAGAAAAAATTAAAAATCACTATAACAGGTGTTGGCCCCGTGGCCGAGTGGTTAAGTTCGCGCGCTCCACTGCAGGCGGCCCAGGGTTTCGTTGGTTTGAATCCTGGGTGCAGACATGGCACTGCTCATCAAACCACGCTGAGGCAGCATCCCACATGCCACAACTAGAAGGACCCATAACGAAGAAGATACAACTATGTACTGGGGGGCTTTGGGGAGAAAAAGGAAAAAAATAAAATCTTAAAAAAAAATCACTATAACATACTTTTCTCAACATTTTGTATAGTCCTTTTCTAATCTTTTAAAACTGTACATACATATTCAATAACTATGTATCAGTTAGTTATCACTGTGTAACAAACTATCTTAAAACTTAACAACTTAAAACAGCAACCATTTATTGTTCCTTACAGTCAATGGCTCAACTGGGCAATTCTGCTGATATTGGCCAGGCTTGGCTGCTGTTGGTTGGGTTCACTCATGTGTTTGTAGTCAGATGGCAGGACAGCTGAGGGCTGGCTTGTCTAGGATAACCTCAACTGGGACAACTCACCTTTCCTTCATGTGTCATTCACATCCCTCCAGCAGGTTAACCTGGGCATGTTTTAAGCATATTGTCATGGTGATCACAGAGAAGTAACAGAAGAAACAGAAACACATAGACACTTGTTCAAACCTCTACTTGTGTCAAGTCTTCTAACGTCATCGTCATTGTAATGGCCAAAGCAAGTCACACGGCCAAGCTCAGATTCTTCAAGAGAGTGGAGAGATACATTCAGCTTCTGTTATGAAAGGAATTGCAAATTTACAGGACAAAGGACACGGATATAGGGAAGGGCGAAGAAATGGAGCCATCAATACAATCAGTCTACCACAGTCTGCCGTCTGGCCTCAGGCCTGCCAACTGGCTATTTGCCAGCGCACGTTACATGGCCAAGTTCAGATTTAAGGGGCAGGGAAATGGCCTGTGCTTCTTTTGTGAGAGGAATCAAAGTCACATGGCAGAGGATGTGGATATAGGCAGAGGTGAAGAATTGGAATTGTTAATGCAATTAATCTATCACAAATTATTGGCCAATTTTTCTTTTCTTTGAGAAACTAGATTGCTCTAAACCATTTTGATTTAAATCATCAATCTAATAATTTAAGCAGATTTTCTTCTTTAAAAGTTTGTTTTTCTTAGAATTCTTAACATAGCTTTTAAACCAAAGACACAAATATGCACACTATTTCTTTCTTTCTTTTTTTTCTTTGCTTGAGGAAGATTTGTCCTGAGCTAACATCTGTGCCAGTCTTCCTCTACTTTGTATGTGGGTCACCACCACAGCATGGCCGCCCACAGGGCCACCAAAGTGGAGCATGCTGAACCTCACCACTAGGCCACAGGGCCGGCCCCCACACTATTTCTATTTTTAAAAAATGGTATATTGTCTTGAAACCCCACTGTGAACAGTGGAGGAATCAGAGTAAGGAGAAGGGTACCTCTCTGAGAAAGACATTTTTGTTTGTTTTCACAAAACTGCCTCCCGGATGTGGCCCCTCCTAAGAGAAGAAGAGACACTGGCATTTCTCAAAATTAATCTGAGTTTTGGGGAAAGATTGTGGCACAAGGAAAGGAGAAAAGAGGGAATGAACATGTGTTATTATGCTTATGACAGACATGTCATTTTGGCTGTGCATCTGTCTAAGGCAGAAATTGTTATGCCCAAATTATAGATGAAGCAAAAAAAGAGATCTAAGTAAAAGCAGGAAAAAAGTATACTAAAGAAAAGAAAACATGATAGTAGAAGGTTTGTATACAGTATAACGTTACTTGCATCATTCACTCTATCATAAGTGTTAATTTTGTTTCTTTGCATAGCTAAACAATATACGTTAATAAATATATTAGTTTTTTTTTAAACTCTAAGTTTACGTTTAGAAGAGTAATTATCAGACTTTTCTTTAGTTGTAGGGGCAAATCAGTAAAATGATTGTAGATTTGTGGCAAGAAAAATATGAACAGAAAGTATTTTTTTTCTACCACCTTGGGAAGGAAAATAGAAATGACTAAATAAAAACAAATCCATAATGTTGCTTCCTTTGTGTAAAGGTTAGGGAAAAGATTTTGGAAGCTTGAGATAATCTGTGTGTTTTTGTTTTTTAATGTGTCTATAATATTTAAGAGCATTTGGCATATTAGAGAATCTGACAGATTAGTCTTGTGATTTCAAATTAAATTGTATAATTTATTTTAGACTTGTGATTTGGAGCTGTAAGGTATAAGATAATTTGATGACGTTTGTAAACAGTATTGAAACCTTTAAGATAACTTGATTTCCCACATTTAGAAGTTTAAGTTATCAGCTTTATGAGAGTTATTTATATGCTTAAGAAGATTTTTTTCTTGTTTGACTTGTAAATCTGCCCTATGAGGAATTTGAAGTCCTTGAAAAAATCAAGTATATTAAATTTGTAAATGTAGTTTAAATATTTAAGAGAATTTAATTAACTAACTTTGTAAATGGCATGAGTAATGTTCAAGCAAATTTAATATGTCAAGCCCATGGGCGAAGTGAACGTTAATCAAGGAACAAGTTATTGCTCTTATTTTTATACAAAAGTTAACAAGATTTCTAAATAGAACATCAAAGTTATGCAAGTTGAACTTAAAAACTCAAGAAAATCTGTTTGTACATTTACAACTTTAATTAATTGAAAATTGATTAAAACATAAGCAACTGCAAATAGTCCTTTCTGTTCTCAAATGTGTCTCTAGGATCTTTACCTCCTTGGCAGCTGAACACCTTCTTCTCAGTGTTCTCCTTTCTCTGGGCTCCGACAGCCCTCATTCCTGGCAACTCTTTACTGGGCCCTGATTTTTATGGTTATTTAACTTTTATGAGAATGCACATTTTGTCTGAGCCTTTTGAAGGCAGGATTCACGTGAAGGGCTTAGCAAGTACCTGGCGTGAAGTAAACCCTCAATAAATGTTAACTATTCCCCTCCCCTGCCATCCCTGTATCCCACAGCATCTACTAGCCTCAATACTCATTGAATATACTTTCTCTTGATCCCGTATTTTCTAGGAGTTTAGCTTACAGAAAAGCCTAAATATAAAAAGCAACAATATTTCAAATAGCTAAAAATTAGGATTGCTTATTCAACAGTAGGGAAATGGTTGAGCAATTTTATTTATCCCGTGTAGACTACCTTGCTTAAAAAGGATTTAAGCTGGCTTACGGAGGCCTAAACCAAAGCAAGATAAAATACATTTAAAACACAAGAAAGATAAGGCAAAGGGAAAACAAGATAGCAGACTGGGAGGGGGCCAGGAGTGGCTTTAGCAGTATAAAAATATACACATTCTGACGTCATATGTCCTTGCCCCTTAAGATTTGCCCTAAGCTTTGTGGCAGCCAACTCAAGCCAAATTCAAAACCCGCAGGGTCCATATGCCCAAAACTAAGCAATTGCTCTAGAAAAGTTAAACTCTTCTTGACAGCGAGACCATAAGAACGTCCTCCGTTGAGTAATTATAGAGGGGCTGTGTAATGAAGGAGCACCATCCTCAACAGCTTCTTGGAGAGAAAACACAGCGACAGCTTCACAGCACTTCCCCGAAGGCCGATATTCCCGGGCTCATTCTAGGTGCTTTGATACAAAATGAATAAATAAATGATGATAATCCAGTTAATGGACTATCACAATGCTTGCAGCAGTATGGGGGGAGAAGAGAGCGCTTACATGACAAACTTAAGTGGGGAAATTGAAGGTGACAAAAACACTAAAATATCAAACTATGTGTATAAAATTATGGGGGGAATTCACTAAAATGTTAACGGTAGTTATTTCCATATATTAGGAGTAGGATTGCTTTTCTTCTTCTATTTTTTTTTTTTAGCTGTCCAACGGGAATACAATGGGAAGAAAGTATTCTTAAAGATGATTCACATAAAATCTGAACAGTGATGAGGCCAGCTCCCCTGCGCATTCTAACGCGGAGCGGAGGGCGCCAGGTAAAAGCCTGGACAGGCGGTACCCAGGCGTCTAGGCAGCCGTCCACAGAGATGCGGGTCCTCCGCGGAGCCTAGAGAGGACGCGGAAGTGGGCTGGGGGCGGGGTCCGAGGCCCCTGCAGACTCCGCGTCTGCCGGCTGGGTGCGGCCCCGCGGCTGCCAGAGAGTCGGTCGGAAGCGAGCGGTGGAGGGGCGATGCCGTGCACTTTGCCCCTCTCTCCTTCCGTTTCCCTCGCCGAGCCATGCCCCTGGCGGCCGAGGAGAGTGGGCGCGGGTCCCGAATCCCCCGGCGGGGTCGACGCCGCTGTGCATCGCCGGGTGCCCGGGGTCGTTGGGGCCCCGCCACCCTCGGTCCCCGCGCCCTCCTCTTCTCAGGCCGTCCGTCCCGCGCTGCTCAAGTTTCCAGCCCTGCTCCTCTTGTAGGAGCAGGGATGGGATGACCCCGGGCCAGAGTGGACAAACCTCCTGTTCCTGGAGCCGGTGCCCTGCGAGGATGCGGACGTGGGCTTCAGATAAGAGTGGAGGCGCCTGTCCGCCCTGGGAAAGCTCTGCGCGGACGTGATGCCGAAGATTTCTGGAAACGTCGTCGCACTGAGTAAGGCCTTTCCGGGGACCCACAGTCGGTCTGACTGGAAGGCTTAGCTGCGGCTTCTTACTGGGGTCCTCCTCCGCATTCCCCCTCTCGTGTGTCGTGGAACGTGTCAGGGACTGGAGAGCTTCCAGAATGTGTCCGAATACACCTCTGAGCTCTTCTTCTGTTTTTTGTTTGTTTTTGTTTTCTTAGTATTACTTTATTTCTTCTTTATATTACTTATTTGTGTGTCACACAAAAGGCTTGGAATTTCGCTGTGTCCCTTATTGGTATGGTGAGAGTGTTGCTGAATCCAGGTTTACGGTCCCTGATCCGCCCTATATTGACAGGGAGAGCCTGGAGGTGCTACTGGGCCTTGAGGCAAGGTAGTTCCACTTCTAGACTCATGTCTTCCGATTCTTACCTGTGAAAAGCGGGCAGTTTTCTAAGTGTTCTCAATGACTGCCTTTCTCATACCTGGAGTTCCCCACAGCAGGATCCCAGGCCTGGGATGGACTGACTGGTAGGTTTCTAGGGTAGCTGCCCTCTGCCACTGCCTTTCAGGGCATCCCAGACACACAAAAAGGGCCACGTTGCTTTCCAGGCCTGAGAATATATTCTGACCCCAGAAAGAGCATATTTCTCCAACTTCCCCAAATATATGAAATGAGTCTTTAGCTCCTTTTGTCCCTGTAATTCTGTATCAACGATTTAGTGAGATTCGGTTCAGGGGGATATTAAGGTGGAAGGCTCTCACCTAGAGTTTGCCAGCCCCTCATACTTTGTAGTTAGAAAAGGAGTCCCCACCTCAAGTGTTGGAGAAAGTGTGTAAGAATGGGATGGAGCTGAACTCCACCCTTGATATGAGAGTGTGATAGAAAAAAGATCCCCAGAATATCATCTAAAAAGGAAAACCGGAACTATGGACCAGGCTTTAACTGCCCGTTGCCTGTATTTGTTTAGTGATCAGCAGAAAAATCTTTATCTGCGAAGCTTTTTAAGGTTAGAGTGGACAGCACGAAGGCAGAAAACTGGGAGGTCTACAGCTAGTCATGGGGAGAAAGGAAAGAAGGAAGCGGATGGAGTATCTAGAACCAGAGGGAAGGAGCCAAGGGTGGAGCAAGAGGAGAGTTAGCCTGCCTGGGGCCATGAGATTAGCGGGCTCACCAGCCGAGAGGTGCCCTGATACTCTGATTCCTTAACATGCTGACCCTTTTCCTTGCCACTAGTAGGCTTTTCAGTTTATAAACCTGAGGCGATGAGCCTTTTGGAAAGGGAGGAGGCCTCGTGTGTCCGTGCTGGACAAAAAACCACAGCCAGACGGTGGGTGCAGGAATGCCTTTGGGGCCCCTGTCCTGCTCTGCCTTCGACTCATACTGATTATAGTAAGTAATTCTAAGGGCTTGTGGGTTCTATTGGTCAAGATATAGGCTCATCCTAATTAGTTTTCTCCTGGTTGATTTTACTACTGCCCATGATTATGCAGCCTTTTTCTCTCAGCTCTTGCTCTGATTCAGAGTTACTGTGAGGGGAGGCTAAAGATGGGTTTCTTTGCCCCTCATCAGTTCCCAGTGGGTTTAGGATTTCTAAGTGGGCAGAGGAGCATTTACAGAAATAATGTGCCCTATTTAGAATCAGCATCTTCCTTTTTCTTTGGAAATGGAAGCAGAACAGAGACTGGGCCTTTGGATCTGGAACCCCCAAACTCTCAGAACCCTCCTGTTCAAATAAGCACCACGCTGAAGCCGGTGGCCCGTATGCTGACATTGGATGAGAAAAGGTGTCTGGGTGATGGCAATGAGACCTCCAACCCTCCCTCCTCACCTCTGTCCTCTTAGTGAAATCGTAGGGACTTCTCACCCAGGGGAATAGGAAGAGGACCTGAGAGATGTCTCGACAGGAAGAGCTGTTTGCCCCTTGAGGACGAGACCTTCCCTGGTTGGGGAGGGCCGAGAGCCCCTGCCTGCTCCATGCTCTCCTGGCTGCTGAGGGCCGGGGCCCTGGCCCTGGCACAGGATTGATGCCCTCCTTGCCATCCAGACAGTTGGGGCAGACTCTCCCTGGTTTCCTAAAGGCAGAAGAATAACTTCAACTACCAGACATTTAAACAGTTGGAGCTTTATTACAGACAAGGTTAACTTAAACATATACACTGTCAAATTCTGTTTAAAGACTAAATCCAATAAAGTCATTGTTTCTATTCATTTTATTCGTTTATTTATTCTGTTTTTTTTCCCTCCCCAAATCCCCCCAGTACATAGTTGTATATTTTAGTTGTGGGTCCTTCTAGTTGTGGCATGCGGGATGCCACCTCAGCATGGCTTGACGAGTGGTGCCGTGTCTGTGCCCAGGATCCGAACCAGCGAAACCCCGGGCTGCCGAAGCAGAGCGTGTGAATTTAACCTGTCAGCCACGGGGCTCCACTATGCTCTTATGAGTAGAAGAGAGTGCTCACAATGACCCTTTCCTGGCTTAAGAATGGGAAATCACACCTTCTAGAAAATGTAGCATATCTATTTGAATAGTGCTACCAGGACTGCAAATTATTAGGTATCGAGTCAGAATTATAGACTTTAAAAGTTCAAGTTAAAGATCACTTTCCCATGATGTAAAAACAAACTCTGAAGTCCAGGAGTCCTGAAAGACTCCTTAAAAACACCCTCAGCGAGAGCGGTCGTATGACGTTGGAGAGCACTTGCCCTTCTGCCGCTGTGGGGGAACAGAGAGCTTTTTCCTCTCCTGATCTCGCTGGGACTTTTTCGTCTAGCGGTTGGGAAGATCTGCAGTTTCAAGGCTGGACTTGGAATCCTGTTAGTTAGTACAGGAGGAGGGAGAAGAGGCAAATCTGAGGAGCTCAAAACTCACAGCGTGGGAAGGAAAAGGGCTGAAGAGAGTGATTGTCCAGCAGAATGTGGGAATGTGCTGGGGTCCTGTTTTCCAGCTGCAGAATCTGGAGGGTACTTGTTAGGCAGAACTCACATCAGATTGAAGGCCCAGCCGGTCCCGGCCTCTCACAGGGTCTTGGGCCAGTAATCACGGCCTCTCCTGTCACTGCACGGCCGGTTTTTGAGCCAGTGGCTGACCTGTAACCCCTGGGGTCCAGTGAGAAAAGGGGAGCAGAGGCTGGCTGAGCGAGGACCTGACCCCACTGAGTCCAGGTGGAGCCCCGACCCCCGGAGCCTGTGTGGTATCATGGGAGGGACCAGGGGGCTGAGAGTCAGATGAACTCATCTACTGCCCCTCCTCCTGAAGCACTTTTCACGTCTCGGCCCCGGGGATCAGGGCCCCCACTCCCAGGGCCCTCCCCCGGGCCATGGAGGCCCTCGGCTTCCTCTCCAGGATTCCAGAGAGGAAGATGCCAAACCTTGGTGTGTAGTAAGCCCTTGCAATAGGTCTTCTGGATTATTTACTAGGACAGTGGTTTGAAGAGGTTTCCTGCCACATCCATAGATAGTTCTCAGGCAAGGAGCTGGAGTTTACCCTAGGCCGTAGGGAACACTTTCATTTTAGTCGGGTGGCCGGGTGGCGGTATGTCCCAATTTGTTTGAGGCACTTCCAGTCGAGATCCCGTGTCCCAGTGTGGTTATTAATAGCATTCCCTTTCACTCCCAGAAATAAGAAGTATCCTTATTGTGACAATAAATCATACGGTCCCTGGAGTTCTAGGACAGGTCGTATTTGCTCCAGTATCAGCTCCTACTCTCTGAATTCCCTCCCCAGTCATTCTTTCTTACTGGAACCGGTAGGACTAACTTGCCTACAGGCCCCTCAACTGTCTAACCAGGAACCCCTCTGTTGCTACAGGTTGGTCACGCAGTTGGTTTCTGTCATCCCTGTGGCCACTGACACTAGGCGAGGGTGAAACTGTTCATTGCTCTCTGCTTTGATAACAGCCTGCCTGAAGGAGCACTGAGAAATGTTTGAAACCCGGTTGTAAACACCCTGAAGAAAATGGAGCGTTGACTGGGGTGTCCTGTGCCACAACCCGTAAAGTTCACACCACTTTAAATTGTTGTTTTCTGTGAATACTTGAATGCACAAGTCAGGGCAGTGGCAGGGCAGGTGTGGGCTGTCAGGCCCATGCAGGGCTTTAAAATGAGCTGAGTTGAGGTACTTCTGGGGGGTCCACCCTCTTCAGGGAGCCAGAGCCGCCCCACCCCACCCAACTCCCAGCTGCTTCGCTCACATTTATGTTTCCTGTCTGGGGCCTAAGGACTTGTGAGTTTGTGACCTCAGTTCTAAGTTTCCCCTTCCGACTTTGTTACCTGTTGTGCACACTGGAATGGGATGGAGAAGTCTGCTGGCCCCTCAGGCTGGCTTTACAAGTGGGGTCACCACGGGTGACTGCCTCACACCACCATATTTGCAAAAATTTCCATGCTAATAGCCAACCTTTACTGAGCAACTGCACCTGCCAGGGACTGTTCTAAGGGTTTACCTGTCCTGGTGACCTTAATGGGGAGGTGGTTTTATTCCCACTTTGTAGGTAAAGAACCCAGCACGGAGAGGGTGATTAGCTTGCCTAAGGTCATCTAAATGATAACTTTTATTCTATTTTTTATTTTATTGAGGTCATAATAGTTTCTAACATTGTGAACTTTCAGTTTTACCTTATTATTTATTGGTCACTGTATATATGTGTCACTTCACCCCTTATGCCCACCGCCAACCCCCTTCCCCTCTGGTAACCACTTATCTGTTCTCTTGGTCCATATATTTGTTTAATGAATGATAATTTTTACAAAAATTACTGCCACTTATTTTCTGATTATAGAAGTAATTATTGTTCATTATGGAAAATAGAGAAAAATTATGACATAAATTTACAAAATTACAAAATAAAACAAGTCATCTCTAATTGCACCCTGAGACATAGCCTCTTGCTTTGTAAGGTTCTGTCAGGTTTTTTTTTTTTTTCCCCTGAGTATATATTTTTTAAAGCACAGCTGGGATCATTTGCTGCATCTGTTTTATAGCCTGGTGTTTTAAACGTCCTCTGTTGTGAACATTTTCCCTTGGCAGTATCTACTCTTCTACACCGTGCTTTTCATGGCCGCGTAGTCTTATACACAGGCGCTATAATGAATTTTGTTCTTAACCAATTTCCTATTGTTGGACATTTATGTAACTTCCAAGCTGTTGGAATGAACCAACATGCAAATTCACAATGAGAAATATATCTGGCAAGCAAACAAGACTATTTCTGCGAGTTGGTCACACATCTTTTCCCTGTAAGAAAGTAGGTAGAAAATCAAACTATATCATAGAACTCAAAAAGGGGTGTTGATCTTAATAACTGGGTCGGCAAGCCGTGTGATGGCCTGCTGAGACGCAGTTGGACGTGTTTGAATAAGGTTGCGTCCGTTGCAGCTTTCCGAGTTACATCAAAGACGATTCCCGAATCGTGTGTGTCGGGGTCCCCCTATCCACACCTTTAGAGGTGCCCTGAGGTCAATGGGTTCTGCCTGGGATTAATCTCGTCTCTCCTGCCTCTCTCAGGGTCCTGAGTGCCTGTCACCATCATCCCTGTGGACTGACACATGAACATCTTACGTGGCTGTCCGTGGACACATACATCTTGTCATCTGTTCCTCTGTGACTTACGTCTCATTGTCTTGTGTGCGGAGAATCCATATCTTTGTAACAGCTCCGTATTTGGTTGACAGCACGTGTCTTAACGTCCTCCTCTATTAGATGAATGCGTAGATTACTGGGAACCTATTCAGTGTCCTTTTCTCTTGCAGACATTTGCAGATTGATTTAATGTGTGTCTGTGTGTAACTTTTTAATTCAAGCAAAGACTTTGTTCATTGCTATCTCTAGTCATTCAACTTTTTTTTTTTTTGGCACACCTAGTATGTGCCAGGTACTGTTCTAGATGCTTGGCATCATCAGTGAACAAAAAAAAGACAAGACCCCTTCCCTCACGAGTTTGTATACTGTGGGGTGGGGCTTAGGTGTTGTGAATTTCACTGCGTGGTAGTATCTGCTTAGCCACTCTCTTGTTACAGTGTTCGTTTAGTGTGAGTTTTGCCAGTTTGAATTGTTGTGTAGACATTTTAACTTAGCTACGTTCAAAAGACAGCTTAAATAGTGTTGTCTAAAAAATTTTTTGTAGTGTTCTTATATATAAAGAGTGTGGAGAGTAGAGCAAGAAGGAAAAGGAGAGAAGGCAGTGTGCGCACCGGGACCCTGCAGTGTGTCTTAAGTGTGTGTGTGTGTTTCAGCGTTTCCCCCTAAGTGTGGGCGCCTGGGGAGCTGTACTTGGTTTCGTTTTGCTGGGCTGGCTTGCAGTGTGTTTGGACTTGCCTTGGAAGCTGATAGATACATGTAGGCCTCAGACGTGCCAAGTCCTTACTTCCTGAGGATCATTTTATTATATTAATTTATTTATATTATTATTATTTATTATATTAATTTAAATGTAGCCAAAAGCGACTTAGTGGAGTCTGGAAACCAAGGGACTGCTGACCCTGTGAGTAGATACATAGTCAGCAATTATGTGATGTGAGCGGGAAGTTTCTGGACCTTAAGAGTAGAGGGTGTGCAGTTTATACTCAGTTCGGGGCTCGTTGTCATCACAGGTGGAGCAAGGTCCCTCTCACTTTATTCCCTCTTTCCTCCTTAGCCCTCTCCCACCCCAGAGGGTAGGCAATTCTTTGTCTCATTCGACATGTGCCTTTTTTTTTTGTCTTCTTAAGAAAGGTGTACTTTTGTGTGGGGTACACATATCTTTTTTTAAAAAAAATTTTATTGTAAAATAAAACTCATGCAAATGTAAAAAATTCAGTCAATAAAGAAAAGTATAAAGAAGAAATTCAAATTTATTCATAACCCTACCACCTACACTATGAGCATTTTGATGTGTATACTTCTGTCCTCCAGACATTTTTATACACGTATATGTGCCAACATATGTTAACTTAAAATGAAATGATTATATATAGTTTGTAATCAGGTAATGGTCGTCTGTGCTCTTTCTTGCCCAGGGCCCTCTGGTTTCTCTTCCAGTCTGTACATCTGGAGTGGCTCCTTCTCTGTAGTAAATGCATGTGGTAGAGGTTGTTCTGTCACCTTAAAGAGGTCTGGAGGTAGGCACTCCCAGGCAGCATAGTGGCTCTAGGATGCCATCAGGGCCTCAGGCTCCATCTGTTTTGTCCACTGCCATCCTTAGCATATGGCCTCTTCAAGGTCACATCATGGTCAAAAGACGGCCACTGTAGCTCCAGCCACCACATTCACATTCCAGGCGGGAGGAAAGAGGAAGGTAACTACGTCAACTCTCCTTAAGGCAGCACTTCTCAAAACTTCAAATGCACCTGTGAGTCAACAGGGGCTCTTGTTAAAATGCACGTTCCGGTTCTGTAGGTCTGGACTGGGGCCCCAAATTCTGCCTTTCTAACAAAGTATCTCACTTTTTAATAACAGGGCTGTAAAGAGCTTTCTAGAAGCCGTGTCCAGTGACTCCTGCTTTCGTTTTCTCGGCCAGAACTGTATCATGTAAGCAGCCCTGACTGTGGGGAGGCTGGGAGAGGTGGACTTTTAAGCTAAGCACTTTGTCACCCTGAATGCAAATGTGTTTCTGTGAGTAGGAAAGAAGAGGGTGTTGTTGGTTGGTGACTAGCAGCTTCTGACAGGGTGCTCAGATCACATAGGAAGAGCTTTTTTAAAAATCTGTCCCTTTAGAGGCTGGCCCGGTGGCGTAGTGGTTAAGTTCACACACACTACTTTGGCAGCCCAGGGTTCGTGGGTTTGGATCCTGGCCACAGACCTGCACACCACTCATCAAGCCATGCTGTGATGGTGTCCCATTTTACAAAAAATAGAGGAAGATTGGCACAGATGTTAGCTCAGGGACAGTCTTCCTTAAGCAAAAAGAGGAAGATTGGCAACAGATGTTAGCTCAGTTCCTCACCCCCAAAAAACTGTCCCTTTAATAGTCACAGTTCATTTCCTTTTTTTTTTTTTTTTTGAGGAAGATTAGCTCTGAGCTAACATCTGCTGCCAATCCTTCTCTTTTTGCTGAGGAAGATTGGCCCTGAGCTAACATCTGTGCCCATCTTCCTCTATTCTCTATATGCGACACCTGCCACAGCATGGCTTGATAAGCAGTGGGCAGGTCCACACCCGGGATCTGAAGCACCGAACCCTGGGCCGCAGAAGCGGAGCACGTGAACCTAACTGCTGTGCCACTGGCCGGCCCTGCAGTTCATTTCTGATAGAACGCCACATACAAATATGTAAGATCCTGTAAATACATTGTTTTTTCAAAATAAAAAACTAAAAATCTCCAAGATCCTGATCCAGCTGTAAAAAGATATTTTTGAGACATTCTTGGTTGTCGAGAGCAAGTAGATGAAACAAGAATAGCAGAGTGTTTTTGACTGCACTTTACTTTCTCTGCTTTTGTGAATCTTAGAAATTTTCCATGCAGAAAGCTTTTTCAGAAAGTTTTTTTAAAACCTGAAAGATATCCAGAATATATAAAGTACTCCTACAATTCAACAACAGGAAAACAAACAACTCCATTAAAAAACGGGCAAAGGACATTTCTCCAAAAGAAGATATGCAAATGGCTAATAAGCACATGAAAAGATGCTCAGTATCACTAATCATTGGGGAAATGCAAATCAAAACTACAATGAGATACCACTTCACGCCAATCAGGATGGCTATTATTAAAAAAAATGAAAATAACAAGTGTTAGGCTATGGAGAGATTGGATCCCTTGTGCATTGCTGATGAGAATGTAAAATGGTGCAGCCACGGTGGAAAATGATATGGCAGTTCCTCAAAAAAAATTAAAGACAGAATTACCATATGATCCAGCAATTCCACTTCTTGGTGTACACCCAAAAGAATTGAAAACAGAGACTCCAGTAGATATGGGCACAGCCGTGTTATAGCAGCTTTATTCACAATAACCAAGAGGTGGAAGCAGCCCAGGTATCCATCAGTGGATAAACAAAATATGGTATATATGGATAAACAAACAAAATATGGTGTATATGTACACACACACACACACTGGAATGTTATTTGGCCTTAAAAATGAAGGAAATTCTGACAGGCTACAACATGGATGAACCTTGAGGACATTATGCTGGTGAAATAAGACAGTCACAAAAGGACAGCTACTGTTTGATTCCACTTACATGCGGTACCCAGAGGAGTCAAAATCATAGAGACAGAGAGTAGTAGACTGGTGGTCGCCAGGCGTGGGCGGAGGGGGAAATGAGAAGTTATTGTTTAATGGATACAGAGTTTCAGTTTGAGAAAATGGAAAGAGATGGATGGTGGTGATGGTTGCACAGCAGTGTGAATGTACTTAATGCCGCTGAGCTGTACACTTAAAAATTATTAAAATGATCAATTTTGTGCTATCTACATTTTAGCACAGCATTTGAAGAAAGAGTGGCTGCTGGCTGGGCTGGGCAATGAGGAAGTCTCGTTTGGGATTGTCCTTTTAGCCTGGGTGCTGGGGAGCAAAGACTAGCTGACTGCAGCCCTCACGTTTCTTTAACGTGCTGTTGCTAAAGAAAAAAAAATACATGCGTGCATGCATTTATGTTTATATTTTACCATAACAAAAACTTTTGGAAGAAAACTTGTTTTTTTTATTATGAAATACAAGTTCTTTGTGTAAAAAAAAAATTGTGGAAAGTGATTACCTGAATACTTTTCTTCAAGAATTTAGAGTGAATTCGTCCAGATTTTATGTATGAATACCTATTTTTTAAAAGGATCAAGCTGAATCTTGTTTTTCCACTTACGGCAACTGACTTGTTTTTCCACTTATGGCGTCATGAAAGTGTCTCCAAATCTTTCCATGTGGATTTACTACGTTCTCTCTATAGCTCGTGGTGTTTCACTGTGTGGATGGGCCGTATCTATTTGGCCAATGGAGAGTTATCATTTATGATACTTTTAGTTGTTTACTTATTTAGCAGCCCAAGTTAAGATGTTTTAAAATTATTATTTTTTTGTTGTTGTTGAGGAAGATTAGCCCTGAGCTAACTACTGCCAGTCCTCCTCTTTTTACTGAGGAATCCTGGCCCTGAGCTCATATCCGTGCCCATCTTCCTCTATTTTGTATGTGGAACGGCTACCACAGCATGGCTTGCCAAGCAGTGCCATGTCCGAACCTGGGATCCGAACCGCCAAACCCAGGCCGCCGAGAAGAGGAACGTTCGAACTTAACCACTGCGCCACGGGGGTGGCCCCTTAAGATTCTTAAGAGTGAAGCCTGCCTGTTCTCGCACACGAGAGATGTTAGGCGCATTATTACCCTCAGAGTCTGGCTCCTGACGTGGATTTCGGTGCAAGTTCAGAACCTCAGCGCTGTGTGCGCTCCCTGCTTTGTAAATATTCCTGCCTTGTGTGTGTGGTCCCCCGCTGGTCACTAGGAGCTGGTCCTGGTACAAGGCAAGAGGGCTGACTTTTTTCTCTCCTAACTCAGACTTTTCCCCCAACCTGTGCCAGTCGTGGCCCTGAAGTGTGCGTCCTCTGCAGAGGAACGCCACAGAGCCGGGGCATGACGGCCACAGCCCTGGCACTTGAGTCCTGTAAGCCTCACTTCCCTCTGCTGTCCTTTCCAAGACTTTCCCTAGCCACCTAAATAAGCTTTGCATTCCTTCCTGTGGTATAATAAATATATTTGGTCCTTGTCCCCATTCCCAGCACAGAGCTCCTAAAACTCTTGAAATGTCCTGAGTGATAGAATTGTCTTTTGTTACTCATAAGGGACCCCTTTTGAGCACACCAGAGTTTATGCTAATGAGGTGACTTAGCTTGGGACCCCTGGATAGCCTTAGGATGGGGCCGGTCACCAGAAAGACCAAGTGACTGGAGGGCCAGAACCTCTGGGAAGTTGGGGGGGTGGCTGGATATTAAGCGCTGTAAAATGTCTTGGACAATGAGATCTGATGAGCTCTTGTGTGTTGGGGAACAAGAATGCACTTAGGTCCACAGAGGAGCCAAGCTCCTGCCTGTGCCTGTGCATCTCTACATCCGGCTCTTCACCCTTTACCGTCCTTTGTAGTCAGCTGGCAGGAGTACGTAAACTGTCCTCCCGAGCTCTGAGAGCCGCGCCAGCCAAAAAGCCGTTGTGGGAGCCTTTGATTTGTAGCCAGCTGGTCAGAAGCGCAGTTGACAACCTGGATTTGAGAGTGGTGTCTGAAGTGGGGGCAGTCTTACGGGACCGAGCCCTTAACCTGTGGGATCTGACGCTATCTCCAGGTAGACAGTGTCAGGATTCATGAGATTGTGGGGCACCCGGCTGGTGTTGCAGAATTGCTTGGCGCAGGAACCCCCCTCCCCATACACACGTCTGGTGACCAGAGGTCTTGAGAGTAGAGGAGGGAAATAGAATTTTCCCCTTGCTGTGACACTGCTGACACGGCAGCCCTGACCCTCCCCCTCCCCATACAACAGGGGCTTCCTAGACTTGGCCCTCGGCCTCCTGTGCCCCAGCTCTTCCTGCTCCGCAGCCATAAACACAGACTCGAGGCCTCCCCCTCCCTGTGAATCTGGGGTGTCCCTCAGGGATTTTTCCTCCGTGGCAGAGAAATCGTGTGCTTCAGGGTTGGGTGACCTTTGAGGATGTGGAGGCCATGGCCATATGCTTCACTCGGGGGGGCTGGCACTGTCTGACCCCTCCAAGAGGAATCTCCATTAGCATGTGATGATGGAGAATTTCGAGAACGCGGTTCTGACTGCACAAGTCTCTGTTTGACTCAGTTCATCCATTGCTGCCTCCCGTTTGTTGGTAGCAATGTGGTCTAGAGGTTTCAGGTTAGTTGGTTTTAGTTTCCGAACCGTTTGTATCGGAGACCCTGCCCGTGGGAGTTTCACTTCTCTTCTGAGATGGCCGGCCCCTTAGACAGCAGTCGTGGTGTTGGCGCTTCCCCAGCGAGCTCTTCATTGTCCCCCGACCTCGTCTGTTTCATGTTGACAAAAGGGCTAAGGCTGGGTTTGCTCCATTATCTCTACTTTCCTGTTTTCAGTGCTATGAACAGAATTTCATTTTTCCAACCCACTCTGATCATCCTCCTGGAACAAGGGGAAGCACCGTGGGTACCAGATCTGCAGGCGGCCGAGGACAGAGAGCTCATCGCATGGGACCGTGAGGGAGAGCCCATTAGCGCCCCTCCTTGTTCTGGCTCCTTCCCTCGTGGTTTAGAGCATTGGAGAGCCCCAGGCAGCATGCTGATTTAGAGGATTCCTTGTTTTCTCTTGGTCTCTAAGCCACCAGGTGGAAGTCTGATGGAGACCTCCACGTAAATACCTCACCATGCGTTCCTCTCCTCTGGGTGAGCCGTCTGCAGGGAGGAGAGTGGCCCGACTGTGGCCCTGCTCGCTCTGTCTGTGCATGATGAGGACACCGGGACCTCCAGCCCTCAGCCCTTCCCCTCAGCTACCGCTTCATTTTCTTGCCCTTTCCTTCTAGGGGTTGACTCTGTCTTCACACATCCCCTGACTTCCCTGTTTATTTCTCAGGCATCATGTCCTGCTCTTTGCTCCCTCCTGCTCATTCTCCTTCATGCAGGTCCAGTACACTCGGCTCCTCTGTCTGCTGGCTCTGGAGGTTTCCATCTTGGTCCCATTCCCCGCCCTTACTGTTCGGGCTTGTGAAGGAAGTGCTGCCGTTCTCTCTTTGTTGTTCTTGATTGTTCTGTTCTCCTCAAGTTGACTTTTGCTCTGAATGGGGATCAGGTCACATCTGGTTTTTTGTCAGATGGTAAGAGCAGAACCAGGCAGTTGGACCCACCCCTCAAACAGGGCGTTTCTGAGGATGCTCAGTGTGGAGGGAAGGCGCTGGGAGAGCTCCCAAAAGCTGGGCTCCAGAGAGCCAATGTTCTAGAATCTCGTGGATCCCAAGAAACCACAAGAGGTCTTAGGAGAAAGGATCCTTCAAGTATGGTGCGTTCAGGAAGGGCTCCACTAGGAAGTCACGTCTTCCTGCTTGTCAGAAAATCCACACTGGAGAGAGAGAGGTTTGCGCTCTCTCCCTCCTGCAGCCCCGAGGCCTTCCCCCAGCAGAGTCTTATAGATGTAAGGAGTGTGCGAAGGTGCTGGAACACAGACACGGGTTCTCTCACAGCAGTGGACTTGCGCCAGAGGGCCACCCCACACCTGCAGCGAGTGTGGGACGTGCTTTGTGTCCAGTGGTGTGACTTTCCACAGCGGAGAGAAGGCCCATGAGTGGGAGCAACGTGGCAGGGCCCTTAGCCATAGTTCCCAGCTGACAGCACGTGGGAAGAAGTGTCCCGAGGGCTGAGAGTGTGGAGAAGCGTCGGGAATCGTCACTCAGGCTGCTCATCAGTGCTGCATGATAGACAAAGCTCCACTACGCCACCAGGCAGGCCCCAAGAGGCTGCTTTTATTGTTGATCACACGGTCCACACTAGAGAAAAGCTGTGTGGAATGTAAAGAATGCAAGAAAGATTTCAGACAAGTCACACCTCATGACACACCAGGGAGTTCACACCCCTAATAGGCCCTGTGTGTGCAGCAAGTGTGGAAGAGTGTTCATGTATTACACTAACTACTGTACACTGCGGGGTTCACACCAGAGAGAAGCCCCGCAAGTGCAAAAGCTCCCAACGCCTGGTTCCTTTGAGGAGTCCCTCTGGGGAAAGCCTTGACGTGTGGCGAGTGTGGGAAGGCCTTCAGGGGTCAGCCCGTGTCATCGCCCATCAGTATCCATACTGTGAAGAAGCCTTAAGAACGCCAGAGGTGTGGAAGAGCCTTCAGCCCAAACTGGAATCTTGGCCCATCAAAGAGCTGGCACTGGAGAGATCCCCCGGGGGGTTGCAAATACGCGAAGGGCTTTTCGAGGAGCACCAACCTTCCTATTCATCAGACTCCACGCCTGGAGGGAGGAGGGAAGAAAGGTTGTTAATAATCATGGAGACCTTCGTTAACATCACAGAATTCGCACAGTTTCAGATCCCATGAGTGCGATAAGTGGGAAAGCAGAAAAAGATCACACCTTACCCTATCCCAGAAAGGATGTAGGAGGCAGATTGTGCAGACAGACCAAGGAGGGGAAGGCTGTCAGTGGAGCCGACTCAGTCCAGAGCCAGGTTGGCATGCTGCTCTGTGAAGGGCAGAGAGTAAATATGTTAGCCCGTGGGCTCTGTCTCAGTGCCTCAGCCCCGCAGGTGGGGCAGGAAAGGAGCCAGAGAGCATACACGAGTGAGCGGGGCTGTGGGCTGGTAGAGCTTCCTTCACAGAAACAGGCGGCCGGCCAGATTTGGCCCACGGGTCATACTTTTCCATCCTGTGTTGTAGAGAGAAAGCCTCTTAAGAAGCCTTAATAATCCAAGGGCAGAGTCACACAGGACTGGATTCCTTCTTTTTTTTAAATTTTTTTTTTTAAAGATTGGCGCCTGTGCTAACAACTGTTGCCAATCTTTTTTTTTTTTTTTCTGCTTTATCTCCCCAATCCCCCCAGTACACGGTTGTATGTCTGAGTTGCATGTCCTTCTAGTTGTGGGATGTGGGACGCTGCCTCAACGTGGCCTGACGAGCGGTGCCATGTCCGCGCCCAGGATCCGAACCCTGGGCCGCCGCAGCGGAGTGGGCGAACTTAACCACTCGGCCATGGAGCCGGCCCCTGGATTCCTTCTGCAGAGAAATCCTAGCAGAGCGTGGTCCGTGGTGCGGAACCCTCCAGGGTGCCCCAGCTTTGTGTGAGGGGTCTGGGAGGAGATGCGTGGAAGATCCAGAGACCTGGGTTCTGTCACAGAATGGCTGAGGGACTAGCAGCCAGTCCCTCAAAAGCCACAGGGTTTCTATGAGGAGTGAGGTAGCATCTCTAAAAGTGCTCTCAAAGTAAACATGGCAGACGCACTTAAAATCGTGATTTACGTGAAAAGATTCACTCTTGCCAAAAAGTTTGTGAGCCCAGCTCTGCCAGCTTCCCGCAGAAGTCAGTTTGGGAGTATCAGCTATGGGTGGCATGTACAACCATGGGGCTGGGTGAGTTCACTGAGGGGATTCGTGAAGGTTGTGCTGGGGGCCTCCAACGTTTAGAAGTCAGGGAGAAGGGAGGGGTCCGGCACGAAAGACTGCCTCCTGTGAGGTGGGCGCCCAGCGGTGGGCAGCCAGGAAAGCGGGTGAAGGAAGCGTCTGAAGGATGGGATGGTCAGCTGCCAGCGCTGCCGTGTGTGTTGGGGGGTAGCAGCAGGGCTAGGAATGGACCACAAATCACCACCACCTTGGGGGCCTAAGACAATGGAAACGTGTTCTCTCACAGTTCTGGAAGCCAGATGGTCCGAGTCAGCAGGGCCATGCTCCCTCCAAGGGCTCTGGGTTATAATCTCTGCCTCTTGTGGCGCCTGCCGGCCCCAGATGTCCCTCGGTTTGTGGTGGAGCTCCGTCCTCTGCCTTCATCTTCACAAGCCCTCTCTTCTGTCCGTGTCTCTCCTCGTCAGTCTCTTAGGACGCTTGTCGTTGGATTTAGGGCCTACCTGCTAATCCAGGATGGTCTCATCTCAAGATGTTTAACTTAATTACATCTGCAAACACTCTTTTTCCAAATCAGTTCACATTCATGTGTTCCAGGGTCAGGATCTGGGCATATCTTCTGCGGGGACACCATTCGACCCACTACAGGTTTTGTTGGTGGAGCGAAGGTAACCAAGCATCGGAGCCGGTTCTGGAGAGAACAGGGGCAGTGGGAGTGCAGACGGCAAGCATGCCTAGAGCTAGAGGGTGAAACTGAGTCACACTCGCCTGATGAAAGCCAGGATCCTGTTACACCCACCTCTCCGTGTCTCTGTGTCTCCGTGTCTCTGTGTTGGATGCAGCACCCCCCACACACGTTCTCAGGAGCAGGGGCCGGGGGAGGCGGGAGGGAGTCATATCACAGTGTTCCTGTCACACAGCCATGGCCTTTCTGGAATCAGCCATTGTAGGGTGCGCATTGCGTCAGGGTCTCTAGATGCCACACGAGCTTGACTGGGGGTGGGGTGGGGAGGGCATTGCTGAGGCCGGTGGGCAGGAGTAGAAGAGAACAAACTTGCGGTGGCCCGAGCTGCCGTGGGCACCCCTGGAAGCCCTTAGGCTGTGTGCGGGCTCGCAGAAACCGGGTTACTCTGGTACTGAGGTAGCTATCCAGAAGGCAGATCGTGTGTCCTTCCTGCAGCCACAAGTGACTTGTCCTCACGAAGCTACACCCACCTGCTGAGCCTCCAGGAGAAAGAGGCTGTCCTGTGTGCAGGTTTGGCATTGAGGCCCGTGCCCAGATCGCTGGTGGTGAAGGCCCACCCCAGCTGTTTTGCGTACGGTTTCTTAAACAGGGTGTGTTTTGGGGAATGGTGGGTTGAGGGAATCTCAGCCTTGAACCAAAGAGAACTAAACAGAAGGTCTTGGCGAGGGGCCTTGGCCGGAATAGGCCAAGTTTCGACATATAGATAAGACGGATGCCAGGATGAAACTGCTCACTGGAGCGGGGTGGCACCCGGAGGAAGGTGGTTCGTGAGGAGGATGTATTTCAAGTCTTAAACATAACTTTTTCACAAAGGCTTTCTTTGAGACGGGCCTAAGTAAGTTGGGTCCGCTGTTCTTTCAGCTCACTTGTTCAGGGTCCGTCATCAGCCCATGGGGGTGGTTCCACGATGGTAGGGGCTGGCCCAGCATCTCCGCCTGACACCTGGCTGACACAGAATGAACCGGAGGAGAAGCGTAGGGAGAAATAATCAGCTGTCTCCTGCTTCTCCCTCCGAGAGGGCTCTGCTCTGAGCAGTTACTGTGCCATGTCCTGGAGGACTGCAGTTGCCAACCACCTGGAGGAGCTGTTCTGTGAGCGCTGCCCCGTGCACAGCACAGGCCTGTGGAGGAAGAGTGGCTGGCCCTCTCCCAGGGTCCCTGAGGATGGAGTGACTCCACCCTGTCTCTGAAGGCTTGTCTCACCAGCGTCCTCTATTGTCACCACACCAGTTGCTTGCCGTCTCCCAGCTCTCCCTCTTCCCTGTCCTGTTCCCAGACTGAGGAATGCCAAGCTGAAGGGTTTCCTGGGAGTCTCCTCTCCCTGCAGGCTTCCCTTCTGCTCTGTCAGCCAACCCCAGCTGAAGCAGTGACACAGGGGCCGGCAGTGTGCTGCCCCCAACGCCAGCATAAGCCCCTCCATCCCATTCCATCCTCCCACTGGTCAGATGTTCCTCAAACCATCTGATGGCAGCAAACGTTTCTCCTTGTCTTACATGCACTTCTGGGAGCGTGTTCACACAGGCGTGTCACTACAAGACAGGCCAGCACTCAGCCGTTTCTGAGGTTTGTCATTGGAGATGGAATTCCCGGAAAGACCCACTTTCTGTGTCCTGTGCCTCTGGCGTAGTTTGTAATCAGAATGAGAAATTAAAATATTGAAAACTCTCTGTGTGTTGTTTGCTAACCTTTCGTAAGCAATGTTTCAGGAATAGGGCTTTGCTCAGCTGATCTTTCCGTGACGTCTGATTCTTTTGAAATTTAATTTTGACACACAAAGCCCATATGGTTTGTGAAGCACAGATTTAAAAATTTTTTAAACCTATTTTTAGCTAAAGGAAGGTTGTAGAAAAATAGGTTTTATCTAATCAAATAGTCTTTTTCGAAGAGTGAAGCATAGTTCTAATAGGATCGCTGGAAAGGGTGTCTAATCTTGCAATCTTTGAGAGGTGTCCATTTCATTGCCTACTGGTGTGCTAGCTGCACTGGGTTTCCCAAGTTTATTTGCTGGCTGTGAAGAGAGGGGCATGCCCCCCAGACCGTCACTGGGGCCTGTCTGCAGAAGTGGAGTGGACTTCCTTATGACCCAGGGTTTTCTCAGTGTGATGCTGCCTTCAGCGTGACCTAGAAGGGATGCCCCAGTGTCCTGATGTCCTCTCCACACATGGCACTAAATAAGTAATCTGAAAATAAAAACGAGAATGTCCTGTTTTGTAGACAATTTCAGAGGGAAACCCTTGAAATGGGAATAGACTTTTTAAAAAGCATCCTTTGCTTCATCCCTCAACTTTCTTTGGTTCTGATTCCATTCCTCACTCTATAAACTCTTAAATCTTTGAATTTCAGTTTTATTAAGATAGGTAATTTCCACTGTTAGACACGGACTTTTCTGAGGGGTGGCATTAAAAACATAGGGCTAGACTGAGCTTTTTGAAAGCGGGGACCCTCTCTCAGTCGTCTTGACTGAATGAATGACTGAAGGAGGATTGAGTGAACGAGGGCCTCTGTGCTTCCACGTGGCCATAAAGCAGCCAACCGGGTGCTTGCTCCTGGGAGGAGGTGGGGTCCGCGGTCTGCCCGCCCCGCCCCGCCTCTTGCACCCCCGCCCAGAGAGGGGGTTACAGCTGGGTGGACCCCGAAACCCGGGCGGCCGGATGGCCTCAGCACCCCGGGTCAGAGAACAGTGAGGGCGGCGCCGAGATGAGGCGGGGCGGTGGGCTGAGCGCACCTCTGCCCGGCCAGGGAGCAGGGGTGCAGGGAGGAGGGGAAAGAAAGGGCCGCCCGGCGGGAGAGCGCCTCGGACCCGCGAGGGAGCGTGCGAAAGCTTACAACGCTGGGAGGACAGGCAGGAAAAAGGTTTCCTTTCGGGGGAAAAGGAAGGAGAGAGCTGACGGCAGACGGGGGCTGGGGCGCGCAGATCAGCCCCCAACTGCAGGCAGCACAGTCCTGGAGCCGGAGAAGCAGGTTTATGAGCCTTGAAACCTCTGAGCCGGGAGAGATAATATCCATAAAATCCAGGATTGCTAGAAAGCCGCAGACTTGCTTCTCCACTGCTGAAAATAGAAAATAGGAAGTGAAATTAATAGCGCTGGGAATGAGAAAGAAACAAGGCCATGTGTGCATGTCTTTAAAGCTAGACAATAACAGCATCTTCTGAACACATTACGTCCCAGGTGCTGAACTGAGCAATGTGCACTTATTTCATTTAATCCTCGTAACGACCCGAGGAGATGGGTATCACCATCCTGTTTGATCGGTGAGGAGATTCTCTTTGGTTGAGTAGCATGCCCAAAGGTACAAAGCTGAGCCCACTTCCAGCTGACTCACAGGACGGATTTAATCACTACGCCAGCAGCTTTCAAACTGTTTTGACTCAGACCCACAAGAAGAGATGTATTTTAGGTCTTAACCCCATGTACACAGATGTAATATATAACTGGAAGGAAAATTTCATAGAACAACATGGACCCTCACTGCCTACAGCACTCTCTGATACTTTCTATTCATTCTATTTTATTTAAAAGGAAGTGCTGGTCACAGCCTGCTAAATGCATTCTATAATTCATTAAGGGGACAGGACCCCTCAGTCGGAGAAACACTGCATTACCACCCCCTACACTGGGGGGGCTGGGTTGGACTCTGAAGAGGGCTCTACCAGGCTCCCCTGAATTGCTGGGCTGAAGGGGAAATACCCTCCTCGGATAGAGCCGTCCCTAAGATCTTCTTGACTCTGCTGGTCCTGAGGAATTACATCCCAGTGTAGTGGGAGGACTTGCCTCAGAGACCTTTGAGGAAGTGCGGCAAATGAAACGGGCAGTGAATTATGAACAAATAATTAATAAGCGGTTATAAAGGGGAGCCGCGTGCATACACAAGGAGCAGTCCACGCCAGGTGGATCTCTGTCCTGTTAGAAATACTTCTCCCAGCACTGTAGACACAGTGCTCCCGAATCTCAGCAAAGCATTTGACTAAATTCCTAATAGCCCTAAAGATAACTTTGGAAATGTGGGATGGTGTGTCGTTAAGTAAATTTATCCCTGCTTGACTGCCTATCCCAAACAGGGCTCGAAAGAGACAATTCGTGAGGGAGTTCTTTGTAAAAACAAAAGCCCTGAACAAGTGTAAGTTATAATTTATATCGTATATTTCGTTGTGTCTGCCTCCTCCACTGGAAGGTGAGCCCTCTGAGGGGAGAGAACTATTTCCCTTGCTGCCTTTGTGTTCCCAGCCCCCAGCCCGGGCCCAGGCATTTAGATGCTCCTCGGTAACTGGCTGGAATGTTATCATTAATTAGTCAATATCTGCCTGAAAGAGGACTCCAGGGACACGGTCCGGGGCTCTGGCCTTCGTCCTCTCCTGTTCCATATTCTTACTAGTTACTTGGACAGGGGAACGGATGATAAATTTATCAGAGTTTCAGGTGGCAAAAAACTGGGACAACCCAAGCACTGGATGACAGAATCAGGATCCAAAAATAACTTAGCAGCCTGGACTGGTGGATGGAATCAAGATGAAAAATAATAGAGATCTGTATTCTGCCTGGAGGGTCTAAAGTTTAACTTCATAAGCACAGGGTAAGGGGGTATGTGGTTTAACAGCAACACATGTGAGGGACTTGTGGTTTTTATTGGAAGCTAACACATGTAGCAGCAATGTGGCGAGGCCACCGACGCTGCAGACTTAGCCAGTGAAAATACAAGGTTAGTGAGCAATCGAGGGAGGTCAGAGTCCCTCTACTTAGTGAGGTCAAATCGTGCTGGAAGAACTGGCTTTGCCTGAACAACAGTTATTTAGGACGATATGGACACATTGCAAACCTTCTAAAGAACAAGATGTTGAATTTGCCCACATGAAAATCAAAGATCTCTGTTGAGTAAAGGACACCATAAAGTCTGGATGGATAACAGACTAGGAAAAGATATTATATAAAATTAACATAGTTGGGGCTGACCCGATGGCGTAGTGGTTCAGTTTGCGCACTCTGCTTTGGCAGCCCAGGGTTCGCAGGTTTGGATCCTGTGCACGCTTGTCAAGCCACGCTGTGGCAGGCTCTCACATAAAACAGAGGAAGATTGACATGGATGTTAGCTCAGCATCAATCTTCCTCAAAAAAGAAAAAAATAATTCACACAGAATTAATATCTAGTGTGTTTGAGAACACTTGCAAATCACCAAGAGAAAAGCAGGAAACCATGGGCAAAGAGGACAAGAGGGGACGAGTGGGCATCTCACAGAAGAGAAAACTTGCACTGCTAGCAGTGTAAGACCATGGGCGGGATTCACCCCATCAAAGAAATGCAAATTAAAACCTCAAGCTTCCCTTCCTGGTAATAGCAGGATAGCTCTCTGCAGCAATCCTCCTGCTGAAAACAACTAAATAAGCTGGATCGAAAGTTTTCAACATCTGTAAAGGACTGACAAGATGGGACAGTGTCACTCTGTAGGTCACAGGAACCAAGGAGGGAAGAGCCCAGAGGCTGCTCTCTCCCTAAGGACCTTCACCCACTAGGGGAGGGGTGAGCTTTCCTTTTGATGGCATCTCGAGATGAAAGGGGTTCCATCACAGCCCAGAGCCTATCCCGGGTGGGAAGTCTAACAGGAGAGCCCTCTCCCGCGGTGAGCCAGGACGAGGGCAAGCTGGAGTTACAGCTGGTTCTCTCGGCCTGGGTTGCCCAGGGTATCGAAGCCTTGACTTTGGATAGCTCGGCACTGATGATGCCCCCAGCCTCCTAGAAGAAGCCAACACAGATTCTCTCTGGAGGAAATTACCTTCATCCTGGCCCTCAAATTATTCCTACAAATCATTTTTCAAATATAATGACCAGCAGATAGTCAAAGATAACTCGGGACGCAAGGAAATTAGGCTCCAGCCCGTTGCCCTAGAAGCCCAATTTCTGTGGCTGCCAGACTCCAAATCTGACACCTGGGGGCCGGGGTGGCACAGGGCATGTGGCTGTCAACAGCTGTGTGCACCAGCATCCAGGGACTGTGTGAGTGGGTGACAGTGTGGCTGCATGTGTGTGCCACCAGAGTGCTGGCGATTTCTCCCTGGCAGAGCTGGTCAAGTTTTGTGATGATATTCTAACTTTTCAAAAATGTGCTTGAAGAAGGGTCATTTTTTCTAGCTTGCATAAAGGTGCCCTGTGGCCTAGGGGCAGCCCCCTGTGAAGACTTTAGATACTGGAACTATCTGTTATGGAGTATAAAATAACTAAGTTTATTATTTTAAAGACATAGGTTGAATATGCCTGCAGGAAATAGGAAATCAGAACAAGTGATACAGCAGATTTTAAAAAGAACCAAATTGAACTTCTAGAAATGATAAATGCAATGAATGAAATGAAATACTCACGCCAGTGAGATAACCACTTTATACCGACTAGAGAGACAACAGGAAGAAAGGTGGGATATAGCCAACACTGGCCAGGATTTGAGGAGCTGGGGTCCTTGGGCAACACTTGTGGACGTGTACAGAGTACTGCCCTCCGGAGAGGCACCTCTAGTGCCTTGTGCAATTGGCACATGTGCCCACTGTCACCTACCGGTCCTGACCCTGAGATCAGAGCTCAGAGAAACCATTTCACAGGCCCATGCAGAGATAAACGTGAGGGCATCTGCCCAGCCTTGTACTGCGGGCAGTACGTGCCAGTACCTGCAGCTGGCAGTGGCTTTATTAAGGCAGATAAGGGAAGAACGTTTTTGTTTGGAATAATTCGTTCTGTTGCCTGTGGAAACTGAAAAAGGAGGAAAGCTTATCTTTAAGGGGCTCTACCTAAATAGGAAGCCAAGGTGATTTTTCATGTGGAGATGATTACAAAATTCAATTTTAACAATATTTTATTTGTGTTGATGTCATAGTTATTAAAATCACTTAACTTGTTTTGTTAAAGTCAATACGCACTTGTTATAGAAGAAGTTATTTGGATTATGTGACGTGGCTCTTTTAGAAAACTAAAGTACTTTTATAATGTCGGTGTTTCTTGGTAAGGGTCTCCTTATAGAGTGTAGCAAAAATAAAGTCACAGCCAAAGTGCAAAACTGACCAATTAGTTGAAGAGAGTTTTCTCCCAGGGACTTCAATTATTTGCATCATTAATTTTTGCTAAATTTATTAACAAAATTATCTTTCCATATTTCTTTGGATACATTTGCAAAGTTAATGATTAATTACTTATAAAATTATTTAATGCTATTAAATTTAAAAAGTCTATATAGTAAAATGTAACCTAGAGCCAAATCTGAGATGTGAAGATGCTGTATTAAATTTACATCAAATGACAAGCACCAACTTTGTGTAGAAAGTTGATTAAATAAGAGACACAGACCAGCACTTTAATTGAACTCATAGCATATGCTTTAAATAGTGAATTGAATCTATGGTATTAAAATTAGATCCCCTGGCTCCAAATACTGGATGCTGTTTGTGCTGATAATATTTAAAACAGTGGCAATTCCTGAACATCACTGACTCACCCCTGGAAGATAATCCTCAGAAAAGTTCGACAGGTGAGGTGGGCCAGCCCAGAATCCAGCATCCTGAGCGGGCGTACCCCAGCACCCGTCTGGGCCTGGATAAGAAAGGATTAACTACTGAAATGTATTGCCACCAATCGGCTTTAATGTTTCCTGGCTCGTTGATGTAAAATTGTTTGTGTTGAGGCTACATTTGCAAGCTCCTTATTAAGGGATTAAATTTACACTGGTTTGCTTTGTTGTCTTTGCAATGCTCAGATACATTTTTATTACCTTCTGGGAGCTCTAGGGGTTTCTCATAAGTAAGCTTCTTGTTAATTGCCTCTTTTGTACATAAGCAAACTCCCAAATTAGACAAACGAAGGAAAATGGAGAACTGAAATTTCTCTACTTAAAATGTAATTCTTTTGTAGTTTTATGCACTCTTTCTTCCTTTTCATTAATTATTGAACACACTTTTATAATCCATGGGGTTAACTGGCCCGAATTAAAGTTGAAACTGGGAAAAAATACATATGTAGTCCAAATGATGGTGCTTTTTTCCAGTAATAGTTCTAAGGGACAGTGGGACGAATTTGAAAGAGCACAAACTTTACACTCGTTCAGACCTGGGTTTTGACTGGGGTTCCCCAATTAGCTGTGAATTAAAAGCTCTGTGAACTGGGAGCATCTCCTCCCCTGCATTGTCACGAAGGTTAAAGCTAATATGAGCAAAGTGCCTGGCACACGGCAGAGAGTTTTTAACATCATTCCCTTGTGTGATTCTTGCCGGGGTCTGATGGTTTAAGCACATCACTCTTGTGGGGTTTTTGTTTTGTTTGTTTTCACGCGTAACATGGCCTGGTGGACTGTTCTTGCCCTTCTATTTTTCTTTTCAATGTGATTTTATTTTCATCTGGACTTCAGACATACCTTCACATGAGTTAGTTTATCCAATCTACTCAGTCGCCTATGAAGGTCTGTCTCAAGGCCGTCAACATGAGCTCACAATCCCAAATTAGAAAACCCATGAGGAAATGATCCATATGAGTGAGAGTTTGCCTACGTAACAAACAACAGGATTAGACCCTCAGGCACTTCGGACATTGGAATTATGTGGTTCAAGTTATAAGTATGTTAAAAATTATTGAAGTCATAACACAAGGAATCAAAAGCATGAGAAATAAACAGAATGCTATAAAAAAAGATTAGATAGGTATCAATGATTACAAATGATCACTATAAACTCAATGGATGAGTTAAACAGAAGATGAGAAGTAGCTGAGGTTAGAATAGGGCACTGGAAGATAAATCTGACAAAATTATCTCAAATGTCGCACAGAAAGATAAAGAGATGAAAAATATGTAAAAGAGAAGAAAAAGCATGATGGTTAGAATGAGATGTTCCAACAGATGTCTGAAAAGAATTTGAGCAGGAGAGAACAGAGAGAACGAGGCAGAATGGAGAAAAATTCATGTATTTACAGATTCACTCACAACTATTAATAAGCACCTAACGCGTGTCAGGCACTGCTTTAGACTCCTACAGCGGGTAACGAGATGATCAGAAGAGATCGTGGTTGATCATCTGTTCGAACTGATTCTGGACAAGCATCCTCAGTCTCAGGGAAGAAATCCCAAGATCTTCTGAATCCTCACCCAGACACATCAGAGACAAGTGGAAGAACTCAAAGATGGGGGAATATTTGAAAAGAAAACATGTGTTTTCCACAAAGCAAGGATGCCTGGATGAATAGCAAATTTCTCAACCGCAGACTTGGAAATACCGTCTTCATGGTTCCCAGAGGAACTATCTGGCAACTTAGACCATTACACCCAGCTAATCCATCATTTGAGAACAAAGGTGACTTGAACAAACCCCCAGTATAAAGTCAACTCCTGTTTAGATTTACCTAATCTTTCCTGATTTTTTAAACAGTTGGACAAATATGAATATAGACTGAGTATCGGGTGGTATAAAGAATTATTATTTTGTTAGCGATAATGATATTGTGGTTAAGTAGGAAATGTCCTGATTTTCATAAGATGAATATTCAAGAATTTAGAGGTGAAATCTCAGGATGTGTATAATCACTTTAAAAAAACCACAATGAGATATTATCTCACATAATCATATTGACAAAAGTAAAAAAAAATCGGAAAATACCAAGTATTGGGGAAAACCAATGTCTACATGCTGCTGGCGGAGGCATAAATTGGCTAGCTAGAGAGTAATTTGGTATCAAGTGGTAAAGCTGAAGATGCATTTTCCTCCTACCCATCAGTGCTGCTGTCGGAGGAGGTAACTGAGAGGACGTGACCGCCAGTTGACCCGAGAACTGGACCTGGGCAATCGGACGCTCCTCACCACCCGCCCTGTGCTGGGAATATCTTCTCTCCCCATCATTCCCACAGTGGGAGCCATTTTCAAGGACGCAGCCTTGAGAGGGCGCTGTGCTGTTGAGACCATCTGGACGGCATACGTGACTGAACTCAGTTAAGGCTTCTATATAAACTTTTAAGATTTGGTGGGCGAGTATGGAGATCTCCCTGTCTTGTGGCCGCCCGAGACAAGCCTTGTAAGTAAGTTCCCGTGCTTATTAAAACTGCCACCTACCAATCTGGAATGGCCTGCCTCTTTCTAGGGTCTCAGCTTGCCCTCTGGGTCTGGGGGCTGGTTTCAGATATCACCCCAGAAGCTCCTGAGGTTGTGAACCAACAGATACTTTCTACATTTATATCCTAGAAAAATTCTCCTACGTGTGCAGAGGCATATTCCAAGTGGTCCCAATGCGTGCTAGCTAGAAGTTAAATCTACATGCCCCTCCATCCTCAGCATGCATTTTTCCAATACTCTGCCCAGTCTCTTGTGTGTTGCATCCTCATTGGAATCTTTCACACAGACGTCCTATGTAGAAAACACCTGAAACAAATCGTTAATGAAGGACACAATCCTCTCACAGAACTCAGAACAAGAATGCTTATCTAACAGGTGGATCAGTAACATATGATTATATTCTGATGTGAATATTGCATCACCTGTGATGTGCTCTAGCCAATAACGTTTGGTTTAAATTTAATCCAGCCTTTGGATCTAACTTACAGTTTAAAGGAAATACAGAGGAAAGAGGAAGAGCAACATGCTAACACCACCACAAGGAAGCAGTCCGATCCGAAGGTGGGATATTCCACAGGACAGGCGGCCCTGTCTGTTCAGCTCATCAGTGTCATGATAAAAGTGACTATTCGAGATTAAAAGAGGCTTAAAGGACACAATAAATGAACCGATGCAGCATGCGGTTCTGGATTGGGTCTCATTTGGAAAACTAGACCTTATTGGGATAATTGGGAAAATCTGAATATGGAATGGATAGTAGATGATATTAAGAAATTATTTTTCATTTTGTTAGATGTATTCATGTTAATTTGATGTAAGCAAAACTTCTTTCTAAAATGTAGACACAAAGATTGTAATATCAAGACATCTAAAATTCTTGATTTTTAAAATATAAAGCAAGTTAGTTTTTAAAAATGAGGATGAAATAAAGTCTTTTTTTTTTTTTGAGGAAGATTAGCCCTGAGCTAACATCGGCTGCCAATCCTCCTCTTTTTTGCTGAGGAAGACTGTCCCTGAGCTAACATCCGTGCCCATCTTCCTCTACTTTATATGTGGGACGCCTGCCACAGCATGGCTTGACAAGCGGTGCCATGTCCACACCGGGGATCCCAACCGGCGAACCCTGGACCACCGAAGCGGAACGTGCGAACTTAACCACCGTGCCACCAGGCCGGCCCTATAAAGGCATTCTTATTCAAAGAAAAACTCAGAGTATATCACTTACGCAGCCTCAGTGAAAGATTCTTAAGGGATGTATTTCAGGATGAAGGAACGAAACACTGAGATGCAAGAGAGAAGAATATGCAGATAAGGAGGTGAAGACATTTAGACAGGTGTTGACTGGATGAAGCAATAGTAACAACAACATCCATGCGGTGGGTGTGAAATCAATACAACTGAATGCTGGACATAGTAACATGCCGGGGGAGCGGGCGGTCAGTGTGGTAGCAATCAGGCCTCTTGTTGTTCTGAAAGAAGGTACAGAGTTTAACCAACTTTGGACTGTCAAGTACGCGTGTTAGAATATGAAAGATATTTACTAAAAGAATGAAAATAGAAAGTGTAACTTCCAAACTACTAAAGAGGAAATAAAGGAAAAAAGAAAACACAATTATTTCTAATGCAAGCAGGAAAGGGGGAAAGAAGCAGCATAGGAAAAATCAAGAAACAAAACACAAAATAGGGGCTGGCCCCATGGCCGAGTGGGTAAGTTCTCACGCTCGTCTTCGGCGGCCCAGGGTTTCGCTGGTTCGGATGCTGGGAGCAGACATGGCGCCGCTCATCAGGCCACGTTGAGGTGGCGTCCCACATGCCACAACTAGAAGGACCCACAACTAAAATATACAACTATGTACTGGGGGGACTTGGGGAGAAAAAAGCAGGGAAAAAAAAGAAGATTGCAACAGTTGTTAGCTCAGGTGCCAAGCTTTAAAAAACTCACACACACACACACAAGATAATAGTAATAAATCCAAATATATTGCTAACCGCAATAAATATGTTTCTCATGTTTCACACAAGGGTTGTTGGATTGGATAATTTTAAAATATCAAGCTATATGCTATTTATTAGAGTACATTTAAAACAAAGAGGCACGGAAAAGTTGAAAATAAATGAATGGTAAAAGACATAAAGAAAAAAAACTAACCAAAAGAAAGTATTATTAGAAATGAAGAGGACTTCTATACAGAACTCAAAATATAATGATGTATACCTTAAATTTATTTAATGTTATAAACCAATGAAACCCAAGAAAAAATATAAATAAATAAAAAAAAATTTCACAGCAAAAAAAAAAAAGAAAGGAGGATCTCTCCATAATCGTAGACAATATAATTCACAGGAAAGAATTAATAATTCCTAATTTGTATGTACAAAATAATATAGTCTATAAATGTAAGAAGTAAAAACTGACAGAATTATAAGAATAAATTTATAATTATCAATGAAAATAGGAGATTTTAGAGTATATCTCAGAAATTTCTAGATCAAGCAAGGTAAGAAATATAGCACACCATCAATAAGCAATCTTGTATATAATAATTAGAGAACACACCTTCCTGTCAAATACATATGAGACATTTACAAAAATGGCAAAAATTGGCCATGTCCTTGGACGTAAGTCTCAACAAATTGCAAAGGTTATTATCATACAAGACCATATACTTAGACCACAATGCAATTGTTAGAAATCGATTTTTTTCAAAGATACTTTTAAAGCTCCACATTTTTGTAAGTTTAAAACACACACACCCAACTTCTAGATGAGTCATAGGTCCAGTAAAAGACACCACGGTAAAGAGCCTACATCTTACATCTGGACAGCAGCTGCAGTGGGAGTCAGCATTAGATTAAGCTCACAATAGGCCACAGTCATTTTTCTAAGATCCGCCTGACTAGCACGGGCCAAAGTGGTGAATCAGACGGAAGGGTTAGGCATCACTACCCCTGCTTCTTTCAAGTCCTTGATGGGAGTGTTAATGTCTGCATTTCCCACGGGGATGCAGTGCTGCTTCCGGTTACTATCTTGGCAAGAGGCAGAAGTTCCAGAGGCTTCCACTTAGCCCTACCCACCATAACGACCAAATAATTAATAATCCCATAGGTCAGAGCTGGTGTGAGGGTTCTGCTAGCCGCCAAATACATCCGTTCCAATTATACTTTCAGGAATCAGGGAAATAACCACAGGGTGAGTTCATGGGCCAACTGGGCCCCTTGTGAGTCAGACTTGGGTTGAGATTCCACCATCTATCCACCATATACCCCTGCTTCGAATGGTGGGCTGCAGTGGCGTTTTGAATCCTAAGGAATTGGCCGAAATTGAGAGCCAGTGTCTAGTCATCCCTGAAGGTCTGGGTATTTCCTTTTCCCCAGCGCACAGCCACTCTAGAAAATGGCTGCAGGTCCTTTGGGGGATGCTTGGAGGAAGATTAAGGTGTTTACTTGTGGCAGTGGTACAAGGTCCTTCTTCAAGGAAACCTGGCCTTTTCAAAGGGCTCTGGGTCTGTGAACTGACTTAAGTATGGAAACTGGGTGAGAGGGTATCATCTCCACTACGGTGAGTCAAGTTAGGTTTTTTGCTACCAGACCAAGAATTTTTCCTGTTATATAGATCAAGCAATATTCTAATAGGCTGACTGCCTATTCCGTTCCTAGGGACACCATGATCAATTAGCTACCATTAAAGATCTCTGGAGGCCAAGGCATTCTGATGGCCAAAACATCCCTGGGGCCCTTCACAGTTGATGTGGCCATCTTGTCTTTGATGGTTAAGTGCTTCCACTTGGCCTCTGCTACAATGGAATGCCATCATCCTTGTTGAAACCGGGAGCCTGTCTGGAAGGTGGCATCCTCTGCAGTCATAACTGGCCTACAGCAGAGAGCAACCATAGAACTTTTGAAGAATGCAGGTGCTCCTGTCATTAATATATTTCTCAACGCCTTAGTGAAGGGAGCGTCTTCATGGGTCTTCACATAGACTGTAGTTAGGGATAGGTCACACATGATAAATCCTGTCCAACATTGTGATCTCCCCACACCTTTGGATTTCCTTCTCCACATCACGCCAGCGGAGCTCTGGCATCCTAATCTCAAAATCAGACCTCATTAAACTTGAATATTGAGTTCAAGTTTCAGTCATTCAACTAAATAAAAAGTTAGAGCCACCTCTAGCTACACAAGCTAGAATTCTAGCCTGGAATTCTAGTAAACATATTCATATAAAAAATTTAGCCTGATGTAGTGTTATATTTTGCCCTCCTTGATTTACCAACCTTAGAATCCACTCCCACACGTGTTCCCAGGTTACTGCCCATATATATTAGCAAAGTCCTGCAATTCTTTTGGTGCCTAAGTGACTTTCTCGTGGCTCATATTGTGTTCCTGTCCCTCTGGAACATGCTAAGATTTGACACTAGAGATAGGTCTAATGGCAACACGGGATGGCTGTGGTGGATCCTGAGGGGAACGAGCATCCTCTCTCAAGGCATCTAGCTCAGGTAAGGCTGTCACGAGTTTTTCAAGTAGAGGAAAACTAGTACTATCAGACAGCAGAAGGCAAACTATGTCCACTGGTAAGGGGGCTTAGAATGACCTGGGAGTTCAAGATTATCAGTTTTATTTGGATGTTTCAATTCATTTGAGATGTCTCAATTTCAAGTTCAGCATCTCATTCTTTCCTGATCAATGCTCCAATTTTTGCATGAAAAACTTGGCAAGATTATTAATCCAAGAGTGCTGTAAGGATTTGCAAGATGAAGCAAGCAAAGGGGTGCAAAGTGAAGAAGGAGCTTCTTTCAGCTGTGATGGACTGGCTTGTAGCAGACTAGCCCTCCCATCAAGAAAAGGAAAGCCTAGATAAAAATGAAAACAAAACAAACAAAATTTTATTTGAAGGCATCAGAGAGCTATCAAGACAGCCAGAATTTGAGGGGCCAAGTTTCCAGAGAGAATGGAAAATCACTGAAGTGAGCCCATTTTGACTCCACTTTTCGCCTAGAAGTATTTGCCAGTCTGTAAGTGGCGCAGGGCGAGGGGCCGAGAAGCTTATCAGAAAGTGGCCACTAAGAGGCCAGGAAGCTCAGCAGCTCTCTCATGGGGCTGAGGAGGCTCCTGAAGCAACCAGGACGTGAGGGGCTAAGATCCTGGAGAGGAGAGTCCTAAAAAATGCACTTTCCCTGCCGGGCATTTACTTCTTTGCAAGTAGCAGAGCGAGAGGCTGAGAAGCTGAGCAGAAAGCCTGTGCTAGATGAGAATCTAAACAGAGCTCTTGGCTGTCTCATGGTGCTTGGGACATAAAACGTGGAGTTCAGGCTGGTTAAAGAGAAGGGCTCCCCATAAACCCAAGCCTCTCAGTTAGGACCTCTTAAGGTCTACATCCTAGGAGTAATGGGAAACCTGAAACCGGAAACAAATAAAGCTTCGCAGAGCAAACCAGACACAAAGTAGCTCAGTTCCTGAGTGGATTCAATTAATCTGTTCTGCCTCTGACTCTCTGCCTGGAGAAGCCAAGTAAGTCGTCTCTGGACAAAGATAACATCACCCAGCGCCTCTACAATATGTCATACAAAGTGTTCAGCACTGAATAAAAAACTACCAGGCGTACTAAGAAACAAGACCAAGAAAAAAAGTGAACAGGAACGGACCCTTAGGTGATCCAAACATTAGGATTTCAGATGCAGGTTTTTAAATGGCTAATTAATACGTTCAAGAAAAAACATGACACGATGGAGAATTTTACATAAGAATTGGAGTCTATAAAAATAAATAAAATGGAAATTCTAGGATGTAAAAATCCAATCAATGAAATTAATAACTTAATAAATTAATAGCTTAACAGACTTAATTTGACAGCAGAATGGATGCAGCTGAGGAGAGATTAGTGAACAGGGAAATGGATTAGTAGAAACTATCCAGACTGAAGCAGAGAGACAAAACGATGAAAAATACAGAAAGAGCAATAATAAATGGTAAAAACTGTAGTATATGTATAGTTGGAGTTCTAGAAGAAGAAAAGATAGAGAATGTGACAGAAGCAATATTTGATAGAATAATGGCTGAGAATTTTCCCAATCATTAATAAACATCAAACTACAGATGCAAGAAACACACACACACAGGCACATCATAGTAGAACTGCTGAAAACCAAAGAGAAAGAAAAAAGATTTTAAGCAAGTAGATGTTGCTGTCTCCAAAATCCAGAGACCAAGGGTCACTGCATCCTTTTGGTGGCAGAAGATGCAAAGTGCAGTAAATTGCCCGTTACCGTGGAGAGGATGTCTCATCACGTCCAAAATCATTGGACACCTTATTCCTCACCAATATTTGAAACCCCTGAATCTGTGTGTCATTTATCTCCCACCCTCTGGCATACCTGTGTCTTATGGGGGCATCCAGAGTACTTGCTACTTCCTGCTCCCTGACCCAAGATGTTTTCAGTGTAGTGGATCAGCATAACATTCTGGGGAATGTCCAGAGGATCAAGGTCGTGTTAGCCTATGTCGTGACAGACAGAGCAAGGGAGGGAGCAAAACAGTAGCCCTGGGAAAGACCATGATTGTACACTTCTGTCTATTCCATGTGCATGTGAACTGTTTCTGATACAGATAGAAAAGAATACAATCACCAGATCAAGAGCCAAGAGCCAGAGGCTGTGCGGGATGACCAAACAGTCCACTGCCACCCACCGCGATCAATCTGGTTTTTACAGGGACCACACTGGGGAAATAAATAGAAATATAATATGTAACAACTGCGTTCTCTAAGTATTTGAGGATGATACTAATGTCTGCCATTCCATGTAGGAGGCAAAACTATTTCTGATTTGCTTAGGTTTGGTAGGGGGAGATGAGACAGTTTTAGAGGCTTTTCCAAGTCTTTTCCTACCTTTATGGCTCTTTCGCCATAAGTCAGGGAACCACTGTGAGGGGTCTACCAGACTCTAAATATGTCCATTCTTACTGGGCTTTTGAGAGCTAGGGATAGTACCAGAGGATCTGTGCGCAGACCCATTAGGCCCACTGTGGGAAAAACCTGGGCCAGAACTCCAAGTATCACTCAGCCTCCATACACCACTTAATGGGGACCAAGATGTCACTTTCGGTATCCTGATACCAGTTTCGAAACCCACATCTCTCAAAAGATCTTGTTTCTCCTCTTTTTCCTGTGTACAGTTACCTTAGTAAATTGCAATAGGTCCCTTTAGGATTAGAGGAACCGCTACGGTGTTGTCACAAAGTCCTTCCTCAAGATAAGTCAGTCTCCTCTGGATCTGAGCACTGCCTCAGAGCTAGCAGTTGAATGAAGGATCGATTTTTCTTTTCAGTAGCAAGCATCAGCCTTTGGCTCATCCACTCTTGATCTTTTTTTGGTTATATAGGTTGAGGAATATCCTAATTGGCTTTCTGTCTATCTTGCACTGGGAATATCATGGCCTGCCAGCCACTGCCACAGATCTCCATAGGTGTCTTCCCTCTGATTGCCACTCTGGCTCTGCTGCCTGTTACACTAAGTATGTCCACTTTGCCCCTGACAATTGAGTCAGGGCCTCTACTCTTTCAGAATCCTGTCGTCCCCATCGACAGTAGGGACTCCAGCTCCATATCAGCCTCCTCCAGGACGAACCTTCGCTTTCAAAGAACAGCTACTGCTGATATTCTTGACAACGTCAGTGCTCACCTCTAGCACATTTCTCATTACTTTACCAAGGGGAATGCCCTCTGGGCCCCCCAGGGAACACAGTCAACTGATGGGCTCTTTAATCTTCAGGTAAACCCATTCTAGCATGTCTACATTTTAACTTTTCCAAGACAGTTCCAGCACCTCCACCTCTCTTACTATGGGGCATTGTTTTTCCAAGCTCCAAGAAGCTTTCTCAGTGATGTGTTAGGATTATTCCAGATATCTTTGCCAGGACATTAAATCCTGAGCCACAGGAGAGTGTCTTTATATTAGCATACTCTTTCTTATCCAGTCTTACATTCCAATCCCCTGGGTCCAGCACCCTCAAGATCCCCATCCCCAGGCATATTCTCCCAGTTACTACTGGTACATATTAGCTAAATCCTGCAACTCTTTTGGTGAATAATTTCTTTTCTCCCAAAACGAAGTCAGCATTTTCCCAGTTGGGCCATGATGAAAAAATGATCTAGATTATTGGCCTAGAAGCCATGAGGGAAGTTGGGGACAAATCTTGAGGAGGGCAGGTACCATCTTACAAGGCATCTGCCTCAGATGTGGCCTCCACATGTTTCTGAACAAGGGGAAGCTGTTATCCTCCAAGAAGGGGGAAATGGGACGCTTCTTTAGGTCTACAGAGATCAGGGCAATTGGGGTTCAAGGTTCTTAAGTATGTCCACCACAGGTATCAGGGTGCCACTCTCTCCTTATCAGCACACTGATTTTGATGTAGGAGTCTTAACGAGGCTGTGAATTAAGCCTTCTGCATAATTCTGATACTCTTACAATTAAGTCCTGTGCTTGGTTTTCAGCTCAATCAGCCCTCTAGCTGCAGGTGATGCATGTCTTTTAAAATACTGTCATAGAGGTAATCTGCCTCTCGCACCTTTCCTGAGTTTAAGGCTAGTTAGCTAGAGTGTGTCATTTTCTTCATTCAGCATATTGGTGGCACTTAACAATAACCTAAAAAAGAGTATCTAAAAAAACCTTCAGCAAACGTCATAGTCAATAGTGATATATTGAAAGTTTTCCCCATGGGATCAGATATGAGACAAGGATGCTCACTAACACCACATCAATTTAAGATTGTATTAAAGGTCCTAGCTTTTATAATAAGGCAAGAAAATTTAATTAAAAGTAAAAAGATTGGAAAGAAAAAATAAAACTGTCATTATTCATAGATGACATAGAAAATCCAGAAGAATCCACATAGAAACTAACAGAATTAATAAATAAATTTAATATGATCATTGGATCAATATTAAGGAATAAATTGTATTTTTATATACCAGTAACTCAAAATTAGAAAATGAGATTAAAAAATACTATTTATCATTACATAAAATACCCAGAAAAATATCTAACAAAAGATGTGCAAGATCTCTACAACTAAAAGTTTGAAACATCACTGAGAGTTACATGAGTGAGAATAGTGCAGCTATCCCCAGAAACACCAAACCACCTGTCAAAAATAGTCAGAATCAACCTTATCGGACTCTGGAAGCTAGTGAAAGGTTTACAGCAACCAAGTGCCTGCCTAACCAGGAGAAAGACTACTGTAATAGGGCAGGAGAGCTTTGAGGTGTTTTACTTTAGTCTTACTCCCACCCCCCTGCCACCCCCAGCATGGGGGCAGTCTTGAAGATGGCAGCTTGTGTTCCTGTGAGGATACTTGGTTCTAGAGAGAGTAGAGGAGACTTTGCTCCCAGGGAATTCTGTTTGTCTGTGTGACCTGACTGGGGTTTCCCGAAGAACTGACCTAAGCACTTGCCTTTGTTTTTCTTATCTCAGAACTCTATCAGGGTGGAGCAGCTATGCAGAGGACATTCTTAAAAACACTGAAAGGCAAATGAACAAGCTGGTGCCACCTGGGGCAAAATATAACAGTTGGAGCAAACAACAGACACGCCAAAAACCTGGGAGTAAAAGCCAGGGAGTGAGATTCAGTGGGGAACAGCGTTCTTGAAAAGCTCCCGTATAGACTGGGGAACCTAGATATCCACACACATGCCCAGGGCAGGATGCATGCTCAGAAAAGACCTGAGAAGAGCACAAGCAGGAAGTGAAGGCTAAGTCAGAGTTGTAAATGGCCTGGTTAAGCATTGAAGGAGTTCCCCCAACCCAGAGCCAAACTGAAAAGACCTAGAGAGTAATTTTTCTTTTCTTTTCTTTTTTTCATAATATTAAAGATGTCCAGTTTTCAACAAAAAATTATGAAGCATTCAAAGAAAGAAGAAAGTACAGACCATTCACAGGGGAGAAATGGAGAATATCAATAAAGAGATGGAAATGATAAAAATGAACCAAATAGAAATTCTGGAGCTGAAAAGTACAATAACTGAAATGAAAAATTTATTAGAGGGTTTCAACAGCTGATTTCAGCAGACAGAGGAAAGAACCAATGAACTTGAAAATAAATCAAATAAAATTATCCAGTCTGAGGAGCAGAAAGAAAAAAGTATGAAGAAAAATGGATAGAACCTAAAAGACCTGTGAGACACCATCAAGCAAACCAACACATGCATAATGGGGGTCCCAAGAAGGACAGGAAAGAGAGAAAGGGGCAGAAAGAATATTTGAAAAGTTAATGGCTGAAACCACCCTCCCCCACCAAATTTGTGAAAGACATGACTCTACACTTCCAACAAGCTCAATGAACTCTAAGTAGGATAAACTCAAAGAGACCCACATTGAGATACAAAATCAAACTGTTGAAAGCCGAAGATAAAAAGAGAAAATTGAAAACAGCAAGAGAGTAATGAACCATAATGTGCAAGGGATAATCAACAAATATTAACAGCTGGGGTTTTTTTGGGTTTTTGTTTTGTTTTTGGGTTTTTTTTGGTGAGGAAGATTAGCCCTGAGCTAACATCTGTTCCCAATCTTCCTCTTTTTTGTGCTTGAGGAAAGATTGTTCCTGAGCAAACATCTGTGCTAATCTTCCTCTATTTTATATGTGGGACACTGTCACAGCATGGCTTGACAAGCAGTGTGTAGGTCCATGCCTGGGACACGAACCTATGAACCCTGGGCTGCCAAAGTAGAGTGTGAAAATCTAACTACCATGCCACCAGGCCAGCCCCTAACAGCCAATTTTTAATCAGAAACCGTGGAGGCCAGAAGGCAGTGGGCTGACATAATTAAACTGATGGAAAAAAATCCTGTCAACCAAGAATTCTACTTCCAGCAAAACTATCCTTCAAGAATATAGATGAAATTAAGACATTCCCAGACAAATGAAAACTGATAGAGTTCATTGCTACTAGACCTGCTCTATAAGAAATGCTAAAAGGAGCCCTTCAGGCAGAAATGAAAGCACATTAGACAATCTACATGCAAAATAATGAAATTGGAATCTTACCCCACACAATACACAAAAATTAACTCAAAATGGATGAAAGACCTAAAAGTAAGAGTGAAAACTATAAACCCTTAGAAGAAAGCTTAGGGGGAAACCTTCATGACTTTGGGTTTGGGTATGGTTTCTGAAATATGGCACCAAAAGCACAAGCAACAAAAGAGAAATAAATAAGCTCATCAAAATTTAAAACGTTTGTGCATCAAAAGATACTATCAAAAGAATGAAAAGGCAATCCACAGAATGGGAAAAAAGACTTGCAAATAATATATCACAGAATGGGAGAAAATATTTGCAAAAAATATATACAGAGAGAGAAGATCCAAGATGGCAGCGTGAGTAGTCTTCTTTGTCTCTCCCCATTCTAATCTACAACTAATTGGACATTCATCACTTAACAAAGGATATCCGTATAGCATCTCAGGACGCCTGAGAGACCCACGCTGCTATACATTGGAAGGCGGATGGACTTCCCTCTGGGAGGAGGTGGAAATAGGTGAAAACTCTCCAACCCCGACCCCCGAACAGCCTAGTACCTGCAAGCGGCTTTCTTCCAGTGGACGCCACCAGAACATCGCCACACACCAAGGGCAGGAGGGAGCGCACACCAGAGGAGCGATGGTGGAAACAGGTGACCAGAGCCCTACCTAAGCCCCCCACAATTACAACTAAGCCCAGAGGGAAGCTCCAGAGTTACACACCAGAGGCGGCGGGGAAAACCCCTACCCGCCATTAGCGGAGAGGCCCCGCCTAGCATCCACAATGCCGGGAGGCTCCTGGAGAGAATCCCAAATGGCACGGCGGCCCGCCAGCTGCTGCCGCCGGCTCCACTGACCAGGCTTTCGCCCGGGAGGGGCTCGGGACTACCAGAGATCTCCTGGGAGAGGACTGGGGCTGGGTGGAGCTCAAGCGGCTGGCTCCGTGGCCCGGGGGGGAAACTCCAGAGTTCCGTCCGGGCAGCAGGCAAAGTGTCTACCTGCCATTAGCGGAGAGGCCCCACCCAGCATCCACAATGCCGGGAGGCTCCCAGAGAGAATCCCAAATGGGGCAGCAGCCTGCCAGCTGCCGCCACCGGCCCCACTGACCAGACTTTTGCCTGGGCGGGGCTCGGGGCTACCGGAGATCTCCTGGGAGAGGACTGGGGCTGGGTGGATCTCCAGCGGCCGGCTCTGCAGCCCAGGGGGGAGACTCCAGAGTTCCGTCCAGGCAGCAGGCAAAGTCTCTGCCTGCCATTAGCAGAGAGGCCCCGCCCAGCATCCACAATGCTGGGAGGGTCCCGAAGAGGAGAATCCCAGGCAGGGCAGCAGCCAACCAGCTGCCACTGAACTCAAGGTCCCCAGCTATCCCCCAGGCAGGGCAAGGGGCTCCCCGAGATCCTAGGGGAGAGGACTGGGGCTGGGTGGAGTTCCAGCGACCCAGCTCCGTGGCCCAGGGGCAAACTCTACAGTCTCACAGCAGCCTCAGCAATAGCCTCTGCACAGCACTAGTAGAGAGCACCCACCTGGCAACCACAAGGCTGGAAGACCCTGGGACAAAAGTAGCATGGCTAGGTGAGCTAACCACAGACTGCAGAAGACACCCATAGCTCTGCTGTGACCCATAGTGGACAAGTGAGATTTTGTGGGTGCCGACAGTGACAGAGCTGCAAATATAAGTGATCCTGCCCCTGGCCGCTGGGAAAGCCCATAACATCGCTGCAGACCCTAAGGAGGGAGCATGTCTAGGTGGTCTGCAACAGTAGGCACCAGCAGCCTGAAGCCCCCTTGTGACGGCCCCCACAGCTGAAGAGGGAACCCACAGGATCACTGTGACTGCGAGGAGGGGCCCAGGCCCAGTTAGCAACAGCTGATGGGGTTCCTGGTTGGTGCAGTATAAACAGCTGTCCTCCCACCACACCAGTAGAAACAAGTGGAAGCAGTAACTAAGCTCTATCTCTATGTGGAGGCACAAATCTACACTATCAAGCAATATGAAAAAATATATGAAATCTCCAGAACAGAAGGAAAATGACAAACACACAGAAAACAATCCCAAAGACAATGAAATATATAACCTAAATGATGATGACTTCAGAACAGCCATCATTAAAAAACTCAATGAGTTAAAAGAGAATTCAGATACACAACTCAACGAGTTCAGGAGCTATGTCACAAAAGAGTTCGATACTGTAAAGAAGAACCAAACAGAAATACTGGAAATGAAGAACACAATAGAGGAGATTAAGAAAAATCTAGACGCACTGAACAGTAGGGCCGATAATATGGAGGAAAGAATTAGCAATTTGGAAGATAGGAATATAGAAATGCTGCAGGCAGAGGAGGAGAGAGAACTAAGACTAAAAAGAAATGAAGAAACTCTCCGAGAATTATCTGACGCAATTAGGAGATGCAACCTAAGGATTATAGGTATACCAGAGGGAGAAGAGAGGGAGAAGAGAGGGAGAAGGGGGCAGAAAGCCTATTCAAAGAAATAATGGCTGAGAACTTCCCAAACCTGGGGAGAGAGATGGAACTTCATATGACAGAAGCCAATAGATCTCCAAACTTTATCAGTGCAAGTAGACCAACCCCAAGGCATATAGTAGTGAAGCTAGCAAAAGTCAACGACAAGGAGAGAATACTAAGGACAGCCAGGCAGAAGAAATTAACCTACAAAGGAACCCCCATTCAGGCTATCAGCAGATTTCTCAGCAGAAACTTTACAGGCTAGAAGAGAGTGGAATGATATATTTAAAAATCTGAAGGACAAAAACCTGCAGCCGAGAATTCTCTACCCAGTGAAAATATCCTTCAAATACGATGGAGAAATAAAAACTTTCCCAGATAAACAAAAATTAAGGGAGTTCATTGCCACAAAACCTCCTCTTCAAGAAATGCTCAGGAAAACCCTCATACCTGAAAAATCCAGAAAAGGAAAGGGGCTACAAAACCAAGAGCAAAGGAGATAAGTAGAAGGACAACAACAGAGAGTATCAGCTCTCCATCAGAACAGACTAAACCATGGGACGAGAAACAAAGGAAATTGAAGAAAACCAGAAAACAAGATATAAAATGGCAGTGGTAGGCCCCCACATCTCAATAATCACTCTAAATGTAAATGGATTGAACTCTCCAATCAAAAGACACAGAGTGGCAGGATGGATCAAAGAACAAGACCCAACAATATGCTGCCTCCAGGAAACACACCTCAGCCCCAAAGACAAACACAGACTCAGAGTGAAGGGATGGAAGACAATACTCCAAGCTAATAATGAGCAAAAGAAAGCAGGCGTCACTATACTAATATCAGACAAAGTAGACTTCAAAGCAAAACAGATAAAGAAAGACAAAGAGGGACAGTATATAATGATAAAAGGGACTCTCCACCAAGAAGAAATAACACTTATAAATATATACGCACCCAACACAGGAGCACCAAAATTTGTAAAGCAACTCTTAACAGAACTAAAAGAAGACATCAACAACAATACAATAATAGTAGGGGACCTCAACACCCCATTAACACCAATGGACAGAACATCCAGACAGAAAATCAACAAGGAAATAATAGAATTAAATGAAAAATTAGACCAGATGGACTTAATAGATATATATAGAACACTTCATCCAAAAACAGCAGGCTACACATTCTTCTCAAGTGCGCATGGAACATTCTCAAGAATAGACCATATTTTGGGAAACAAAGCAAGCATCAATAAATACAAGAGAGTTGAAATAATATCAAGCATCTTTTCTGATCATAATGCTATGAAACTAGAAATCACCTACAAGAATAAAGCAGAGAAAGGTGCAAAAATGTGGAGACTAAACAACACGCTACTGAACAAACAATGGATTATTGAAGAAGTTAAAGAAGAAATCAAATATTATCTGGAGACAAATGAAAATGAGAACACGTCATACCAGATTTGCAGCAAAAGCAGTCCTAAGAGGGAAATTCATTGCAATACAGGCTCACCTCAATAAACAAGAAAAAGCTCACATAAGCAACCTCAAACGACACCTAACAGAATTAGAAAAAGAAGAACAAACAAAGCCCAGAGTCAGTAGAAGGAGGGAAATAATAAAAATAAGAGCAGAAATAAATGATATTGAAACAAAAAAGACAGTAGAAAGGATCAATGAAACAAAGAGTTGGTTCTTTGAAAAAATTAACAAAATCGACAAACCCTTAGCCAGACTCACCAAGAAAAGAAGAGAGAAATCTCAAATAAATAAAATTAGGAATGAGAGAGGAGAAATCACAACAGATACCAAAGAAATACAAGGGATCATAAGAGACTACTATGAAAAACTATATGCCAACAAATTGAACAACCTAGAAGAAATGGACAAATTCCTGGACTCTTATAACCTCCCCAAACTGAATCAGGAAGAAATGGAGAATCTGAATAGGCCAATCACAAGTAAAGAAATAGAAACAGTAATCAAAAACCTCCCCAAAAATAAGAGTCCAGGACCAGACAGCTTCTCTGGAGAATTCTACCAAACATTCAAAGAAGATTTAATACCTATCCTTCTCAAACTATTCTAGAAAATTGAGGAAGATGGAGTACTCCCTAACACATTCTATGAAGCCAACATCACTCTGATCCCCAAACCTGACAAGGACAACACAAAGAAGGAGAACTACGGGCCGATATCACTGATGAACATGGATGCAAAAATCCTCAACAAAATTCTGGCAAACCGAATACAGCAATAGATCAAAAAGATTATACACCATGATCAAGTGGGATTTATACCAGGGACACAGGGATGGTTCAACATCCGGAAGTCAATCAACGTGATACACTACACTAACAAAATGAGAAACAAAAACCACATGATCATCTCAATAGATGCAGAGAAAGCTGGGTATAAAATCAACATACATAAATCAGTAGCATTTCTATACACTAACAATGAACCAACAGAAAAAGAACTCAAGAACTCAATCCCATTCACAATCGCAACGAAAAGAATAAAATACCTTGGGATAAATTTAACCAAGGAAGTGAAAGATTTATACAATGAAAACTACAAGACTTTCTTGAAAGAAATTGACGACGACATAAAGCGAAGGAAAGACATTCCATGCACATGGATTGGAAGAATAAACATAGTTAAAATGTCCATACTACCTAAAGCAATCTACAGATTCAACGCTATCCCAATCAGAATCCCAAGGACATTCTTTACAGAAATTGAACAAAGAATCCTAAAATTCATATGGGGCAGCAAAAGACCACGAATTGCTAAAGCAATCTTGAGTAAGAAAAACAAAGCCGGAGGCATCACAATCCCCGATTTCAAAACATACTGCAAAGCTACAGTGATCAAAACAGCATGGTACTGGTACAAAAACAGGTCCACAGATCAATGGAACAGAATTGAAAGCCCAGAGATAAAACCACACATCTATGGACAGCTAATCTTCGACAAAGGAGCAGAGGGCCTACAATGGAGAAAAGAAAGTCTCTTCAACAAATGGTGCTGGGAAAACTGGACAGCCACATGTAAAAGAATGAAAATTGACCATTCTTTTTCACCATTCACAAAAATAAACACAAAATGGATCAAAGACCTAAAGATTAGGCCTGAAACAATAAGTCTTCTAGAAGAGAACATAGGCAGTCCACTCTTTGACATCAATTTCAAAAGAATCTTTTCGGACACTGTAACTCCTCAGATGAGGGAAACAATAGAAAGAATAAACAAATGGGACTTCATCAGACTAAAGAGTTTCTTCAAGGCAAGGGAAAACAGGATTGAAACAAAAAAACAGCCCACTAATTGGGAAAAAATATTTACAAGCTACTTATCCGACAAAGGATTAATCTCCATAATATACAAAGAACTCACACAGCTTAACAACAAAAAAACAAACAACCCGATCAAAAAATGGGCAGAGGACATGAACAGACATTTCTCCAAAGAAGATATAAGGATGGCCAATAGACACATGAAAAGATGTTCATCATCGCTAATCATCAGGGAAATGCAAATCAAAACTACACTAAGATATCACCTTACACCCGTTAGATTGGCAAAAATATCCAAAACCAAGAGTGACAAATGTAGGAGAGGTTGTGGAGAAAAAGGAACCCTCATACACTGTTGGTGGGAATGCAAACTGGTACAGCCACCTTGGAAAACAGTATGGAGATTTCTCAAAAAGTTAAAAATAGAAATACCCTATGACCCAGCCATCCCACTACTGGGTATCTATCCTAAGAACCTGAAATCAGCAATCTCAAGAGTCCCATGCACCCCTATGTTCATTGCAGCACTATTTACAATAGCCAAGACATGGAACCAACCTAAATGCCCAGAACCTGACGACTGGATAAAGAAGATATGGTATATATACACAATGGAATACTACTCAGCCATAAAAAAGGACCAAATTGTTCCATTCGCATCAACATGGATGGACCTTGAGGGTATTATGTTAAGCGAAATAAGCCAGACAGAGAAAGACGAACTCTATATGACTCCACTTATAGGTGGAAGTTAACATATAGACAAGGAGAACTGATCGGTGGTTACCAGGGAAAAGGGGGAGTGGGGGGAGGGCACAAAGGGTGAAGTGGTGTGCCTACAACATGACTAACAATAATGTACAACTGAAATCTCACAAGGTTGTAATCTATCATAATCTTAATAAAAAAAATAGAGAGCGAGAGAGAAAGGTCTAGTCTCAAGAACATGTAAAGAACTCATAACTCACAACCAGAAGACAAACAACTCAATTTAAAAATGGGCAAAGTGCTGGTGGGAATGTAAAATATGGCAGCTGTTGTAGAAAACAGAATTATAGTTCCTCAAAATATTAAACATAGAATTACCATATGATCCAGCAATTCCACTTCTGGGTATATAGTGAAAAGAATTGAAAACAAGGACTCAAACAGATATTTGTACACTAATGTTCCTAGTAGCATTATTCACAATAGCCAGAAGGTGGAAACAACTCACATGTCCCTCAGTGAAAGAATGGATAAACAAAATGTGGTATACACATACGATGGAATATTATTCAGACATAAAAATGTGTGAATTACTAATCTATTCTACAATATGGATGAACCTTGAAAACACGCTAACTGAAAGAAGGCAGACACAAAAGACTCCATATTCTATGATTCCATTTATATGAAATATTTCGAATAGGCAAATCCATAGAGACAGACAGCAGATTTTAGGAGGTGGGTGAACAAGAGAATGGAGAGTGACTCCTTAATGGGTACAGGGTTTCTGTTTGGGATGATGAAAAAGTTCTGGAACGAGATAATGGTGATGGTTGCACACCATTTTTAATGTACTTAATACCACTATACTACTTTAAAATAATTAAAATGGTAACTATTATATGTATTTTACAACAATAAAAAATACTATTGATAGGAATTAGTAAAGATTTAAACAAATGTAGGGCTATACAATATTCATAGATTGGAATATTCAATATTGTAAAAATATGAGTTCTTCTCAAGTTCGTCAATAGATTCAATGCAGTTACAGGTGAAACTCCAGCAGGGATTTTGTGGAAATTGTCAAACTGATTCTAAAGTGTATATGGAATTGCACAGGGCAAAGGATAGCAACTACAGTCTCGAAGTAAAAACACAAGTTGAAGGACCTACACTGATAGATATCAAGACTTACTATAAAGATGTAATAATCTTTAAGACAGTGTGGTATTGGCGCAAGGATAGACAGTCTAATGTTATATGTTTTCTGTATCAGTTCCCCCTATTAGAAAATGAAACTTAGGGGCCGGCTCCGTGGCCAAGTGGTTAAGTTCACACACTCCGCTGCGGCGGCCCAGGGTTCGGATCCTGAGCGCGGACATGGCACCGCTCATCAGGCCACGTTGAGGCGGCGTCCCATATCCCACAACTAGAAGGACCTACAACTAAGATATACAACTGGGGGGGGGGGCGGGGCGGGGTTGGGGAAATAAAGCAGGAAAAAAAAAAAGATTGGCAACAGCTGTTAGCCCAGGTGCCAATCTTTAAAAAAAAAGAAAATGAAAATTAAAACCTGTGGAAAACCTGTGAAGAAAGCACTTGAATTAGATTAGAGAACCACGTATATTGAAAGTGATCAAGTGTTTTAATAGGTGAAAGCATAAAATGATACATGCATGGCCATGCATGTTTCCCTTTCTATGAACACCCGATTTCCTGTGTGTGAGGAAATAAAGACAAATTGTTCAAATGTTGATCCTGGAAAGTTTTACCGTGTTCCTTCCAAGAAGCACATCCAACTGGAAGGAATAATGCTCGAGGAAGCTGGAGGAAGAGGAGGGTTACTGACTGAATTGTGTCCCTTTACCCACCCAAATTCACATGCCGCAGCCCTAACGCTCGCTGTGACTGTATTTGGAGATCTGGCCTTGAAGGTAGTTCAGAGTAAATGAGGTAACAAGGGGGAAGCCCGCGTCCAACATCGCTGGTGTCCTTGTAAGAAAACAGAGTTCCTACGTGCACAGAAAAAGGCCATGCGAGGACCCAGTGAGGAGGTGATGATTTGCCAGCCAAGGAAAGGGGCCTTAGGAGAAACCAGACCTGCTGGCATCCGATCTGGAACTTCTAGTTTCCAGAACTGTGAGAAAATAAATATCTGTTGTTTAAGCCACACAGCCTGCGGTGTTTTGGAATGGCAGCCCTAGCAGACTGAAACAAGGAGCCTCAATACTTGACAACAAATCTTTAAAGGAAATTTGAGATCATGTAGACAGATGACTGCTGTTGCCTACAAGAGATCATGGTCCTGACAGGAGCAGAAAAATCACATTCAAAAATGCAATTCCCAGCACAGTCTAAGATTATCAGAAGCTGCATAACATGAGCAAAGGGAACGTAACACTTGTCCATTTCAAGTTTCCTGTTATGCTGTGTCAATAGTTTCAGAAGATTATTTACAACCATCCACTCCTGAAGACTCCATTGCCAAGGAAAGCAGACTCGCCGCCAGCTTCTCGGATCCGGACAAGGACGAAGCTCAGGCATTTACTGTGTCACCCGCTCCTTCCGCAACTCCTTCCTGTTCATCCTCATCCACCACTGAACAGCAACAGGATGACGGACTCCACATCTCCCTTCTCATCTCCAAACCTCGCTCAGGAAACACAGCAATCTTCAGTCATCATGTTTGAAAACTTGCCTTATTTATTTTATTATTGCTAAGTATTATTTACTTTCATTAGGTGTCTTTGACATATTATTTCACTATTCATTTACATTACAGTACACACTTGTTGCAGTTAAAAGGAAAACATGATTCGTATCCTATAATGTTACTGCACAAAGTCATTAATGAGTTAATTAAGCGTTAAACAATTAGGTAACTGGTGTTTTAAAGGCTTTATACTAAGCAGAAAAACATGGTTGATTGTTATATACATATTTTTAGAATGTTTCAAGAACGGAGAGAAATTGGTGGGGGTTTTTAGATGGGTTGAGAATACATTATCATTTTTTCCTTTTAAAATAATGGTGCACAGACTCCCACTATCTAAAAATTCACTATCGAACATGTTTTTAGGAACGGATTAGATTCTCTGAGGCATGCCTGAACTGGGACACAAGGTGCTAGGGAGAATAAAGTCACCGGGTTGTCGTGTTGCTGTGTACTTGTGCTGTGTTCCATTAGAAGACAATATGCTCAAGCATTAGTGACGCGGATTCACCCACAGATTAGGGTGGCCACACACTGATCACCCGACTTACATTTAATGCTTTCCTTCTCGACACTGGAAAGTAGTCTGTGTGCTGTTACTTTGTTTCTATGTGAATGTTTACAACAATCAATCATCAACTGGTTTTAGCACCAACCGATGATCATTGCCTGAATCCATCATTTCACTGGAGTTTGTGAAATCATGTTTTTCTAATACTTTTATTTCCTTCACATTGTTTAACTAGCATTCTGTGAAAGTTTTCTTCATTAACTAGGACTATTTGGTTATTCTAAGATAAATTTTTACTGGAAGAGCAAAGTAAACGCTTAATATTTTCCCTTTAATTACAAGTTGTCAAAGTAAGTATTTGTTTTCATAGTTGCCTCAAATGGTAACAAATGAGACTTCTTGACTTACTCTCATTTTGAGTATCACTATAAAATAATTAATTTTCCTTGATTCAATGTGTTCAATACAATCATTATTCTTTTAGCTGCTCAGATTGTCACAGCTCTGTTCAGTGGGGACACCTTCATATGGGCTCCTAGGTTTTTGACATAACATTATCTTCTAAAGCTTTCCTGCTTCTTTACACAAAAAGGTGTCCTAGGTGCACCGTGAAAAGTGCCTGCTCTAGACCTGGAATCAGCAGTTTCTCAGAGAAGCCAGACTTTGCTCTCGTGGGGATGGTGTTAGAGATCGAATCACGCGCGCTAGGGCTGCTCGTCGCTTCTAGTCCATTTCAATGGACGCGGCCAGAGAGCATGTATTTGAAAACCCATGAGTTCACATTGATGTTTCATTTTTAACACTATTATGTTTTCATCTAGTTTTTTTGGTTATCCAATTGTATATCTTTTCTCTTACACTAACAATATTGATTCCTTACATTATTAATATAATTACTTATGTCCTTTAACCTATTTATAAGAAATACTATATTTTCAAAATTCCAGTACTGATAATACTACAAACAATATAACTTTTGAGAGAAATTTAAAATTTAAGAAAGTTTCATATTTAAGGGTATAAAGTTTAAAATTTTAGTTGGAGACTTTTTTTTTGTCCTTAAAGTACATCCCATTAAGGTGTAAAGTCTTTAGAAGAAACATGTCTCTACGTGATTATGTTGCCAAGTTGATATGGTTCAGTTCATTTGTTCTCAAATTAAAAGAATTTTTTAATTTTTGCTTTTGTTTTTTGATTAGGTAATAGAATTACGTGATTCAAAGTACACACAGAGGTCTAAAAGTACACAGTCTCGTTTCTGTCCTTACCTCAACTTCCTTTCCTGTTTTTATTGGGAAAAGAAGTTTCTTGTTTATTCTGGCAATGCTTGTTTTTGCAAATGTAGGCAAATATTATACCTGTCTTATTTCCTCCCACCTGCACTGTCTCTCTACAAAATACAGCATGCTATATTTACTGTTCTGCACTTCGATATTTTTCACTCAACAATATATATTGGAGATTTTTCTACTTCGATACATAGAGCAATTGATTGTTATTTTTAAGAGTCAAGCAGAAAGTTTTATTAACTTGAACCAGAATAACAAACCAGAATGTGTTCATAATATAAAATTTCTGATTAGACATTCTTAGAGTATAGCTATTTCCTAACGTATTTCTCAATCTTTTAAAAATTGATATATATCCAAAAATTATAATTTATACAATTATCTAGAGCTCATATATATGTGTATTTGGTATTTTTATTCAATCCATAACTATGGATGAATTTATCTACTCATAAATAACCAATGCCATCAAAAGACAAGGACTTTTTTTTTAACCTTAACCACAATACCATTATCATACCTAAACATTTTAAAAATAACTCCTAACATCATCAAATGTCCACCCAGTAGTTGAGTCACCAGTTGTCTCATAAAGGCCATAAATGTTACTTTAAATCTTTAAAAAAAACTATGATCTGAATAAGGTCGGCATATTATGATTGGTTAATATGTCTTTTTAAATCTTTTAAACTACAGGTTTCCCTCCATCCCTTTTTCCCCTTGGCAATTTTTGGTGAAGAAAATGGGTTGTTTGTTCTTTAGAATTTCTTACAGTCTCCGTTTTGCTGATTGCATCACTGCGGTGTGGTTTCACGTGTTTTCCTGCCCTCTGCATTTTCTGTGAATTGATAGTTATATTTCAAGGCTTGACCACATTCAAGTTCGGTATTTTTGGCCAGACGAATTCAAAGGTGGTGGTGGTATTTTCCATCAGAAGCACATAACGTCTGGTTGTGTCTTTTCGGTGGTGTTAGCAGCCACTGATGCTCAATGCCTAGATCCTTTAATCTGTTCGTGGTTCATTTATTTACTTTTTTATTGTGGGAAAACATACCTAACATAAAATTTACAATTTAAGCCATTTTTAAGTATACAGGTCAGTGACATTAAGTCCATTCACATTGTCGTGCAACCATCACCACCATCCATCTGCAGAACCTTTTTCATCTTTCCAAACTGAAACTCTGTACCCATCAAATAATAACTCCCCATTCCCCGCTCTCCCAGGCCCCAGCAACCACCACGCTACTTTCTGTCTCTATGACCTTGACTGCTGTAAGTCTCTCATATAAGTGAAATCATACAGTATTTGCCCTTTTGTGACTGTCTTATTTCACTAGCATAATATCTTCAAGATTAGTCCATGTCACAGCATGTGTCAAAATTTCCTTCTTTTTTAGGGCTGACTAACATTCCACTGTATGGAATAGATTATATTTTGTTTATCCACTCATCCGTCAGTGGACACTTGGTGCAGACATGGTAATGTTTCTTAATGAATTTAATCTAAAGTTCCAAGGCACAACAGTGCTCCTCTGTGAGACATATATGCAGCAGCCATTATCGTTGTCTGAATCACAGGTGGTGTCAAGCGGCCATACATACTTCCGGTGTTACTGAAAGTTAGAACAAGAAGCAAGATCTCGTTTCCCATATAAATTTGCAGCAGATATATTTTCTGGGCTCAAACTACAGTTCCGACAGTGTTTTTCAGACTTCAATGCAAGCGCGAAGGAAATTTCTATATTGCATATAAGGAGCTTACACCTAACCTTCAACTGGATGTGATTAATCTACAATGTAATGTTGAGATAAAAGGCAAGTATCAAGAGGAGAAGATAACAGAATCCTATAAGTGGCTTTCAAGTGATGAATACACTCAATTAAAATCATATGCTCTTGGACTGATACCAGTATTTGGCAGTACTATCTGTGTGAAGACATTTTCAAAAATGAAATCTGTAAAATCTCATTACAGATCAGCATTAACAGGTGAACATTTGCAATTGATGTGGATGATAGGGAGCACTAACTTTGAGCCTCAGTTAAGCAGCAGACCTGTATTATAAAAAATTGTACTCAATTATTATATTTTGAATTTTGTCAGTAAAAAATTTCTGGAGGGGCCGGCCCTGTGGCTGAGTGGTTAAGTTCATGTGCTCCGCTTTGGCGGCCCGGGGTTTTGCCAGTTCAGATCCTGGGCGTGGACACGGCACTGCTCATCAGGCCATGGTGAGGCGGCGTCCCACATAACACAACCAGAGGCACTCACAACTAGAATATACAACTCTGTACTGGGGGGCTTTGGGGAGAAGAAGGAAAAAAAAGAAGATTGGCAACAGTTGTTAGCTCAGGTGCCAATCTTTAAAAAAAAATTTGTGGAAATTTGTTTTAATTTTTATGTACTTACATAGTATCCTTGATTTCGCTTCTTGGCATGCAAAGCCTAATACTTACTGTCCGATCCCTTACAGAATAAGGTTGCCAACTCCTGGTCTAGAAGAACACTGGATGAGTACATCCAGCTGCCCACTGGATAGCTTCTAGTCATTCAAACAAAACCCTTGATCCACTCCTAAGTTCTTTTCTTGTCTTCCACTTGTTAAATGGCCTCTAATTCAATTGCTCAAGCCAAAACTCTAGAGGTCTTCCTTGATTTTTTTACTTTCCCACAATCTCTATATTAATCTGTTAGAATGCCCTGTGTGGGTCCTACCTCCACACATAAAGCTTTAATCCATCTACTTCTCTCCATATCTTACCCATCTCTTATCCGCACTACTGAAACAGTCTATTGGTCTCCATGCTTCCACTCTGGCCCTCTAATGATCCAATATTTGCTCTGTAGCTAGAAGAATCTCTTTAAAATATTAAAAGATCGTCATTCCCCTGTTTAAACTCTTTTGCCTCCCCACTGCATTTAGAATAAAATCCTACTTTCTTATCACTCTTTGAAAGGCTCTGTATAACCCAGGCCCAGCCTACCTCTTCAGTCACATCTGCGATGGACTGAATGTTTCCGTCCCCTCCAAATTCATATGCTGAGGTCCTACCCCACAATGTGATGGCATCAGGAGGTGGGGCTTTGGGGAAGTGATTAGGTCATGAAGGTGGAGCCCTCCTGAATGGGATTAGTGCCCTTATGAAGACACCCCAGACAGCTCCCTTTTTCTTCCCGCCTTGTGAGGATATGGCGAGAAGATGGCCATCTATGAATCAGGAAGCAGGTCCTGACGACACTGAATCTGCTGGCACTTCATCTTGGACTTTCAGCTTCCAGAACGGTGGGAAATCAATTTCCACTGTTTATAAGCCACTCGGTCTATGCTACTCTGTTATAGCAGCCCAAACAGACTGAGACATCTCATTCCTCTCCAGGTCCACTGGTCTCCTCGTCAAGCATACCAGCCTCTTTCTCTTTCCTGGCTTTTGCACCAATGAATCGCTTTACTGGAACCCCCTTCCCCACTTGCTTTGCATGTCTGGGTCCTTCTTTGCCTGTGGATACTAGATCATGTGTACAGTATGCTTTCCTTTTCTGTTACTCTCCACCTTATTACCTGGTTTATTTCCTTTTCAGCACTGGAATGTGATATTATGAAGGCAAGCAACATCCACCACACCTAAAACAGCACCCACATATAATGGGTAATCCTGGATAGTTGGCAAATACTTTTGAATAAATGAAATTCTAGGAAAGTCTCATCATAGGGGGAAATAAGAGCCACTAGAGCACACAGCTGAGGTCCTACCTGGCCTAACGGTCAGGAGATTTCTAGAGGGAGTGTTTAAGTTGATATCTGAAGAGAGTAGGAATTAGTCCATTGAGGGCTATTTCTAGGTAGGTAACACTATTCTAGGTAACTATTCCTGGTAGAGAGATGAGCATGAGGAGCAGAAAAAGCAGAGGCCTAGGGGAGACAGTAATAAGAGCCGAAACTGTAGTAATTGGGACCAGATCATTTGGACTTCTTGAAAGCGCAAGAGGAAGCAAATGAAAGGTTTAAGGTGGAGAGCTGGCGACAGTGCTTTTTCCTTTGGCAACATCACTCTGGCCATAGTGTGTAGAGTGAAATCTACAAGGAAGCAAGACAGAAAGCAACATGTTAGGAGGTTACAGTAGCAGCAGTGAGAATGAAGGAATGTATCGAATGAAGGAACGTATCAATTTGAAACATCTAGGAGAGACAGCATTGGTAGGACAAGTGTGGGACGTGAGACAGGTGTCCAGGAACACTCCTAGGTTCCAGTCTTGGGCATTTGCGTGGATGGTGGAGCCATTACTAAAACTGGAAACAACACAGGAGCAGATGGCTAGAGGTGGGGTAGAGCATTCAGACATGTTGAGCTTGAGCTGCCTATGAAGTATTCACATAGCTGGTTTAAACATGTCTCTTACAGTGGTAATCCAGGGTCCAAGCCCCTCTGATACCTTCCCCTTTCTTCATCAGTGTCTGATACACAGCAGGCACTTATTGTTGCAGGAAGGAAGGAAAGGAAGAAATCTAGGTGGGTCTGGGGGTCAGGAAAACGAGATACAACATTAAGGGTCATCAGTATTTAAATGGTTTAACTCAGCAGAGTGGATAAAAATCAGCCAGCAGTGTACAGAGAAGGAGGGTGCAAGAGCCCTGAAGAACTCCGGCATCTATGAGGAAGGCATAACAATGACATCTAAGCCTCGCTGAGCGCTGTATGCCTCATTTCCCTGTTGCGTGAAAATGTTTTCCCTTCACGTATGTGATCCCTACCTGAGAACTGAACCCAGCGAAGGTGTGGGGAGCTGACTAACGTTCTCATTCGTAATAACAGCTAATGTTTACTGAGTTTACAGAGTGCAAGGCGCTGTCCTAAGCATTTTACATGTATTAATTCTCATAACTCTATGAGATGATTAAATGCTAATGAGGAACTCCAGAGACAGGGTGAAGATACAGGATGGAGGGGATAACTTAAAAAGCAAAGGCCCTGGGAAGGGGGCCAGCATTGGACAGTAGGAGGGACATCTTTTTGACTATAAGGACGAAAGGACAGAGGCAGAGAGGTACATGTTTAAGTTTGTTTAAACTCAAATCTTTCATCATGAAACTTATTTTCTGTATAATACCCAGTAACTTAAAAAAAGAAAACCTCTAACATGGTGTGTTTTTTTTAAAGATCTGCACCTGAGCTAACATCGCTTGCCAATCTTTTTTTCTTCCCTCTTCTTTCTTCTTCTTCTCCCCAAAGCCTCCCATACTTCGTGTATATTCTAGTTGTGACTGCCTCTGGTTGTGGCATGTGGGACGCTGCCTCAGCGTGGTCTGATGAGCGGTGCTGGGTCCATGCCCAGGATCTGAACCAGCGAAACCCTGGGCCGCTGAAGCAGAGCGTGTGGACTTAACCACTTGGTCATGGGCTGGCCCCTAACACGATGTTTTAATAGGCATTATAGATGTAGTAATGAAGTGCTGTGGGGATTAAGGAGAGAGGGGAAGCAATTCTGCCGTAAGTTCAGCGGGCACAGGTAGAAGTTGGGCAGGTTCAACGTTTCTTGAACACCTGGTATATCTGAGGCTTTAAGGATCCCAAGATGGGCAACACCTGGAGATTGTCTGGGGTGGGCCTCTGTTGCTGTGGGCTGGCCAGCACCCATTCCCCACTCTTCTGTCCCAGGACTTCAATTTCCCCTTGAGGATTCCATGTCTACTTTTTTGCCTTAATGGAACATATGATCAAGGTGCTCTGGCCAGAGGGCGGACTGAGGCCGAGTTCTCTCCCAGAAAATTTCATCTTGAGATGAGTGACACAAGAAATAAAAACGACTGGGTCATCATCCCAAAATATACGACCTGAAAAGATTCCTTAAGAGTTCCTGCTTCCTGGAGCCCGGAGCTGACCTGGGCCTTGTCCTTCCAAAGGCTGGTCCTTCAGCTCTTCCTTCCGTTCCAGGAGCCACCCCACATCCTTCTACAGAGTCTTGTTTTGATAAGGTTAGTCAGAGCCAGCTTCCATTGCTTGCAAACAAAGGATCCTGGCCAATGGATACAGCCACCTACAGAACGTGTGCCAAAGAATGGCAGGGGGGTAGGATTTTAGTAGATCCAAGATTGGCAGTCCCCTCTGACCCCTTTCCCAATGTGTTCTCAGTCCCTACCATGGGGATGGTACCATGGCATGGCTCTTTAGAGAGGCTGACACATCCCAGCCAGAATCCACCTTCTCAACCATAAAGTCACACTTTTCAGCCCCTTCTGGGTGCCAGAACTAACAACTTTTGAGGAACATGCTTTGGGGAAGGCTATCACTCCTGGCCTGGTAGTTGTGACTTCAATGCATGTTTCCACATCAGTTCAGCCACCCACACCCACTGCCATACTCTGGCATGTGGAGTCCTTTGTGAAACTTCTGCTGACCTATAATAGGTCTTTGCTGGGCTTGCTTTGTGCCACTACAGTAGCTTGTCCTGCCCACTACCATGGACTTATCACACCACATCATCATTACTTGTCTAGCTATGGTAGTAGCTGTGAAATCTTTGAGGGCAGAATGTAAGTGAGGGTCCAGTACAAGGCTTTGCATTAAATGTTTGTAGAACAGACCAAACGTTACACATAATACACGAAGCCAGGGAGTATTACAGGTAAAGGTCAGCGGAACCAATCCCTTTAAAAAAAAAGACAGAGAACCAGTTAAAGGTACCTATCACCTTCCCCCTCCAACACATACACACAAAAAGTGACAGTTGACTCTGAAAGATAAGGTAACACACCAGAGGTTACTCACTGGCAGGTCAGGGCCTAGAATCCAGCCCACTGAAGTCCGGGACAGTGTTCTCTGCATGGTGTGAAACTATCCCACTCTCCCCCCATCAACATGGCCCAGCTGCATACAGATCGCATCCAAGTCTTTGCAATTCTGTTCTCAGGTTGTCTCTCCCACATAAATTACTCCTCAGTCCACTGTCAGCTTGGGTTTCAGGACAAAGTTTATTTGAAGAAATTAAGTAACCTGTGACAAACTCCCCATCCCAATATCTACCCTTCTACCTCTCAACCAAGGGGCTGTCCTGTGTGGGTGCGGGGAGAGGGAGGGGGTGTTGTCCCACTGCACAGTTACTCTCCACCCTTCAGCATGCCCCATCTCAGCCCTGAGTCCCTGTGACCAAGGCCACTTGTTCAGAGCAGTGGTGTTGCCCTGAGAGCATTTCAGGTCAGTTGTCATCTCCTGAGTGCACTGGTCACATTCCAATCACTATGATCAACACATGAGTGATGACTTGTGGTCAAAAGTAGACAAGAGGCACCGGCTGCCGAGGGCACACACTCTACTCAGGAGGGCGCTCGGAATGACACGTGGAATGCTTGATTTGTTAACGTGCTCAACTACAACATAAAAAATACAGGTGCTGGGAAGGTACCTACTGTAAGAAAGCAAGTTATGATCTGAGGGGTGTCTGGAAAGATATAACAAAAGAAAGTACATAAAGAGAACTCTGTTCGCATCATCTCAGCAGTGATGAGGGGGAGGCAACCTTAGAGCTTGGTCTCTAAATTACTCAAACTCTGAGTCAAACGTATCTCGAGATGGAGACCAGCTCCTTGACCTCCTCGTGGACACTGAATCAAACACTGATGATCATGTCTTTTTCTTCTAACTCTTCTCTCATCAAATAAACTTCTAACCTGAAATCAGGTTTCCTGTATGAAAAGAAAGTCTATTATGGGCAAGTGATCAATTTACATACACCTATAAACCACTTTCCTGTAGGATTATTAGTAAAAACCTTGGGTGAGACGAGAAATCTGAATTTCCAGATCTGTGAGGTTGAGGCCCACACCCAAGAAAAGGAGGTCTACAACGTATCTATTCTCTTGGCCTGATTACAAGATCCAGCATGGAGGTGTGTGGGAGTGAGGGTAAGACTCCGTCAGCAGCAGTGGCGCTCTCGGACTGGAAGTTAGTATTTGGCTTCCGCAGTCATTCGTAAGTCCAGTGAGCAGTGGCCCAGCCCTGGCCCTTGCACAGGTCCTGGTGGCGAAGGAAATAGGCATGGACTCGGAACTGACGGCCACAGTGGGGACAGGCATGCAGGGCTCCTGCATGGGTCTTCATATGCTCTGTCAGATGGTGCTTCAGCTTGAAGCGCTTGTTGCAGATGCCACAGCCAAAGGGTCGAAGGCTGAAGGTCAGCATGATGTGCCGGTCACGCTTCGGCTTCACTGCAAACCGCTTCCCACACAAGCAACCAAAGCGTTTCCCATCGGCAGGGGGTGCCCCTCCAAGCTTCACAGGCCCGTGCACAGCCTGCCCTGCTCCTCCAGGTCCCCCACTTCCTGACACGATTTCATTCCCGTGAAGATCCACTGGTTTCCCTGACGAGCCCGCGCCTCCAGACGCTGCCCCTGCTGCTGACGGCAGCAAGAACGCTAGCTCTCCATTCCCCTCTGAGTCCCCTCCAGCAAACACTTTGGTCTCCTCCTCTGCTGCTCCAGACTGAGTTCCACCTCCTGATTTCTCCTCCTTAGGCTCAAAGGGTTCCTGCTTAATGTAGAAGATTTTGAGAGGCCGTGCAGTCTGAGGGGCAGGAGGCTCAAGTGGTGCACTCTCCCCCTCTGGAAGCCTGCGGGGAGTAGAGGACACGGGCAGTGGTTGGGATCCATGAGGGCGAGGAAAATCCCCTGACGCTCTCTGAGATTGAGGAGTCTGAGAGGGTGCTGCTGACCCCTGGTCCTCCTCCTCCTCTTCCTCAATTTGAATCTGTAACACATCTTCCAGTTCACTCCCCTCTCCTCCAACAAGACTCTGTGTAGAAGTGGACGACTGCACCTCGGTCTGGAAAGAGGAAGAGCTTATGCACCAGCCTCCTGGAGAGGATGTGGTGGAAAGAAGCGTGTGGCAAGCGGTCGATCCAGGGGTTGAAAGTCCGCCACCTGAGGTTTCTAGGTCTCTAAGAATCTCTGAGCACTGATCTACTACTTGCCACATCTGGAGCCCACTGGCCACAAGGAGGTGAGCAGGGAGAGCATCCAGCGGCAGGCGGAGGCGCCCTGAATAAATGAGCTGGAGCAGCCCCTCGAAAGCATCCGCTTCAATGACGCTGGGCAGAGTGAGCCGTGGCGCGTCCCTCAGAAGCAGTTTGTCATGGAAGTAAGGAGAGGCCGCGGCCAACACGGCTTTGTGAGCCCTAAGTTCCCGGCCCTGCACCAGGAGGGACACGTCGCAGAACTTTCCCTCGAGCCTGTGGCGGTTCAGGGCTTCCAGCAGCAACGAGCTGTGCTGAGGAAACTCGATCTGGATCGTCCGTGGGGCTGGGCTGAAGTTCGGGGAGGGGGCTACGGGAGGCAAGGGCGTCGAGGTATCCATGGCCTCCTCGGAAAGAGAGCCTCCGGAGGATCGAGCACAGGAGACGAGGGGCCGGGGCAGACTGAAGGCTGCGGAGGGATGAAGGCTGCGGAGGAAACAGATGGGGTCACAGAAGCTCCGGCTAAGAGGGACCAGGTCGCCTCGCACTCCACCCGCCTCCCCCACCCCCCGACACGCGGAAACTGTTCGGCCAGCGGTGGTTTCTGCCGATCGGTCCCGCGCACTCCTCCACCGAGAAAACAAAAACTGCCCACAAGACACCAACCGGGGTTTCACTTCCAGGACCGCGGAGGACGAAGCGCTTCAGCCACGAGCCTGAGCTCGCCGGCCCTGACCGACCCACCCCGCTGCCACGACCCCGCCAGTACTCACCCGGCAGACCCAGAACGCCTCCACAGCTGCCGCGCTGTCCTGGGCCGGAAGCCGCCGCCTCCTCGCCGGACGCCGACGCCGGGCGCGGTGGGCGGGGCCAGGGCCGCAGCCAATCGGAGGGCGGTGGCCTACAAGCCTCGTGTTGATTGGCTGCGCGGGTGAGGGGGCGGTGCTGGCAAGAGGCCGCGGGCCCCCGCGGCGCCGCGTGGGGTGACCGTCCCTGCGGGAGTGGGGAGAGCGGCTCTGGAGAGCGCAGCCCGGACGGAGTCAGTGACGCGGGAGTCACCGCGGCGAGTAAACGTAGCGCCCGTCCCCCGGTAGGTGCCGAAAGGACGAGATTAAGTTGGCACCTGCTGTGTGGGCTAGGCGTTGTCCACAGCACCCTGTGTCCTCCCCCCGCCCCGCGAGGTAGGTGTTGCCATCTTGTTTCCTCGGGGGACACCGAGGCTGGCGAGTGGTCGGCCTGCGACTGGAACCAGGTTCTTTCCTCCATTCCGCACGGGAGCATTTTAACCAGCAATTAAACCAACCCTATTTCTAGGTAATTTCTTTTGTTGTTAAGATACATATAAACATACTTGGAATCTTTTATCAGATGCTGGTGCTTGCTTCTTGACTCTTTTCTCCCTCGGGTTAAGTGGAGCAGTGGTGAGGGAAGAGCTAGACTGGGTACGTTTGGCCACTGCAAAACCCCTGGTCAAAAACGGAGTGAATCTCCTGACTGGGTCGGGGAGAGAGATTCTAGGGGGAGACTATGGCATCACGCAGGGATATAGTTTCTCCCAGGCTGTCAGCCTCCTCTCAAAAGGCAGATCCTATCACCCTGCTGGTCTCCCTGGAGATCCCAGCCTAGGAAAGTCAGCACAGCGATAAAAGAACAATCTCCGTTTATTAAACATGATTTTTCTGTTTCACCACACACTCCAGAAAAAAAGGAAATGGGGCTGGGAGTGGAGAAAAAGGGACAGTGAGGGGGGATAGAGAAGGCTGGGAGTGGGGTGGGGTGGGGAGGGAGAACGAGAAAACAAAATAAAACAGGTAGGAAGAGCATCTCCCTACCCTTAGGGGGGTGGGGGAGAGGGAAGCGTGGAGGGGAGGGGGCCAGGAAGCTCTGTACAGAGGGGTTGCCCCCAGCCCCCACACACACACCCCGGATATGTACAGTACAAATCCCAGATAATTACAACAGCCAAAGAAGAGAGGAGGGGGTGGGGCTCAGGGGTAGGGTCTGGGGTTGGGAAAGCAAGGAAAGGGCACAGGGATAAAATATCACATATTTACAACTTTTATATAAGTATAAACTTGGCCCCGGCTGGGTGTATGTGTGTAGGGGAATGGGACTGAAGGGGAACTGTCCATACAAAAGAAAGAAGGGTGGAGTCTGGGAACAGAGTCTCAATACCAAACGCAAGAAGGGATGAGGGGGCAAGGCTGGGTAGGGGACAGCAGTCAGGGAAGAGGGGGTGCCAAGGAGGGGCTTCACCCCTCCCATGACCTACCCACCCCAAACCCCATCCATCCTACCTCCCCTATCCCGCCAGAGAGCTATATACAGAGAAACACCGAAAAATTGTGGAGCTGGCGGGAGGGAAGGAGGGAGGTGGAGGGAGATTGGGGAGGGGGGGAGGATGAGAGGGAAGCCCAGCCCTGTCCTGCCTCCCCCCGGGGGGACAGAGTCATGGAAGGGGGCCCCCAACACCCCCCCCCTCCAACACAGGTCCCCCCACCCTGGGGGAGAGAGACATGGCTTTTCCTAGAGTAAGTTCCCCCCTCCCCCTGGGAGTAGAGACCAAGAAGAGAGAGGGGAGGGGCAGGGGGGACTGTATGTGTTAGGGTAGGGCAGATCAACTAGTCTGTCCTCCCCAACATACACACCCTCCTAAACCCTAACCCTTCACCCTAACCTCAATTCCACCCCACCCAACACACTGGGGGAGGGGGGGGGCATAAGCCCCCTCACCCCGCTCTGGGACCAGCCAAGAGCAGATCAGGTGTGGGAGGAAGGGGAGACAACTCCCATTCCCCCCTTGCCGCCCCCTCCCTGCCCCGGTGGCCCCTCCACCCCATCTGGGTTCTGGGTGGGGAGGGAGTAAATTTAAGAGTGGTAGGAGGAGAAGGAGTTTGTGCGTGCTGAGCCCCCCCAGACGCTCCTGAGAAATCAAGGGGTAATAGGGCCCCCTCACCCGGGGTCCCCTCCCCATAACAAGGGGGACAGGGGAGGCCAAAATGGGGCGGTGGAGGGGAGTTAGATTGTCAGCTCTGGTTACTGCTAAAAAATCACCCTGAAGTTGAAAGTTTGGAGGTGCCGCACCCCCAGGGTGGGGGCGAGGGTCTGTCCCCCAGTGCTCAGGGGAACGATGAGGCAGAGGATGGGGATAGCACCCCGGAGTGAAGGGGTCTGTGTGGGGTAGGTGGTGTCCTGGGGCAAGGGTCCCTGGGGGTCACAGGGGGCAGCACCCCAACAGGAAGGAAAAGGGGGCAGCTAAGGGTCCCCACTCTCCCTCCTGGAAATGGTGCAGTGGGGGTGGGGGATTGGTGCCCCCCAAGGAGGCATTTAGGGAGGCAATCCCGCTGTCCCTCGGCGACGTCCAGTCCTGGTGGTTGGTGCTGTTCCAGGGTGGGGTGCATGGGGAGGGAGAAGAAGGTCTGTGATGCTGGGTGGGCTAGTGGTCTGCGGTGTTTCGGAACTCGCCGTTCTCGGTGATCTGCAGCCGGGGTGGGGGGGGCGGGGCTGGGGGGGCCAGGCCGTTCCAAGGTGGGGCCAGCGTCACACGCGGGTTTGTTGGACCCAAGGGGGGAAGCTGCCTCTCCTGCAAGACACCAAAGAGGAGAGCGCGGACTTATTGAGACGCTTCGCGGGGGCCTGGGTGCCAGTCCCCTAGCAGTGGCCTCCCCCATAACCAGCCCCCTCCATAAACCATGTCCACCCACTTCCCCGGAAGCACCCCTCCCCCATCCTCCTCTTGTATCTCTCACCTGCAGTAGAAGTTACATCTTCTGGGATCAGAGAGAGGAGAATCTCACCCCAGACTCCTAACAGGGGCCTTCCTTCAACCCAGGGAGTCACTCACACCAGGAAACCAGTTCAAAAGAAGCAAGTTCCCACCTCACCCCCAACCTCACCCTTGTTATTTTGCCCTGCCCAGCCCACCCTCCTCTTGGAACCCCTCTCAGCCCACCTCCAATCCAAGGTAGGAGCTTTGTGTTGAGGGAACAAGGGGAGGCAGTACAGCAAAACCTCATTAATCCAAACCCCCGTGGATTTGGAATTTTTTCATAATTTGAACAAAAACTGGGCTTGAGTTTTCCTTTATCTATGAAGAAAGGGTGTGCTAAGCAAATTAATAGTGGAAATGTGCCTGTGGGAGGGAATAGTTAAGCTGTACTAGAAAACAGACTTTTCAATCCTATCTGTTCATTAACGCATGCTCCCTGAGGGCCTCGAGTGGAAAAGCCTTGTTCATCGAGTTCTACTTACTGTATATATTTTGAAGACATGCATTTCATTAAATAGACACTGTCATTCACTTTTGTCACTTATTCAGAGTGGCCATCTTCTCAAATATAACATTCCAAATTAGAGAGGTTTAACTGTACTGGGGGGGGAAAGGAAGGGGATTCAGGGAGGTGATGTGGGAAGGTACAAATACTGTGGGAGGGCTGCCTCATGCTAACAGCAGAGGCAGAAACGACCAGGAGCTTCTGCAGAGACACAGCATGCCCCAATCTCTGCATCCCCAGGAAGCAGAAACACTTCATTCCTTTCCACCCCCACATTCCTTTCAGTCCCTCTCCCTGGGCTCCCACTTAGAGAGCCAGGGGTACCAGACCCTACTCCCACCCCTGGGCCTATTCTGTCACCCCCTACCGCTCCTGGACCAACTCCTGGCTCCTGCCCTCAGCTCTGGCTTCTGTTCCTCTGCTGGGAGAGGAGAAGAAAGCCATCTGTACTACACTTCTGGTCGCTCACTTGGCTTTTTAAAATAGAGGTACCAAATTAATTTTTAAATTAATGGCTGAGTTACAGAGGGACCAGTACCTAAAAGTGGTTTAGAAAAAGTGTCCAAATTTATTTCCTGGGCCACAGGGCATTTAGGCCTGGGCAACCTAGTTATGTGTGACCGTAGCTCTAAAGGAAACAAACATGTTCCAAGTAGAGGCTCCCTTCCCAACCACAGAGCCCACCTCTCAGAAGGTCACCAAAACCCCGGTCTTAAGCAGAGCTGCCCTCTTAGCTTGCTGAGCATATCCCACACTCCACAAGTCAGCAAAAGAGGAAACTGCGTGTGGTGGGGGATCCTGAGTGTGGCAGGAGGGCAGGGACAGGAAACCTCAGATTCCCTTCCCTCTGCTTGTCTGCTGGTGACAGCACATAGGCATGCCCCCTACACCCCCATGGACCCAAATTTAGAAAGTAGATAAATTAGGGTGCCATTATTCATTTTACAAAAGAAGTCACTGCAGGAGTCCTTTAAATGGTGAGGTCCCCTGGTGCCTTTTAGCATCTGTTTACAGATCACTAACTACTTTGACAGAGAGGCTGGCCAGGCAGAGTTAAAATTACAGTGTGAGGAGCCACTGCCCACTGCAGATCAATCCCACAGAAAATAAAGCAACTCAGAAATGATGTCGGTGGCTGACAGGTTCCCATTTACTGGCTTTTTAGGTAGGATTATGTGTCCGGCAAGGCCACTGGGTGGTGGGAGAGGGGGAGTGAGTGGCATTCACAACCCCAGGATGTGAGCTCTGACAAGAAGAAAGATTATTTAACATGCGGTCCCTGGCATCTCTGCCTAGGAATCAACATGGCTCCTGAGCCCATGATGTTATTTAGGAAGACGCCTCACCCCACTGCCAACTCCCACGCCACATGGGCCAGTCCACGTCCTAACATCTGTCAAGGCTCCTTTCTTGCTCCTTGCTTTACTCACCCTGCCTACTGTCCCAACATCTGAACAGCATTCCTTCCAGGGCCCTGCAAAGTCTCCGTGAGTTACCTACCCACTCTTAGTTCCCACCCAGTGGGGCCGACTAGGAGCCCCTGATGCCTTCTACCTCATAGATGTAAGGGAGGAGGAAGAGAAACAGGTGGGGGTGGAAGGAGGAGGGGCAGAGAACCAAGGTTAGGGAAGGAAGGGAACCCCCAACCTACCTGCTGCAGTCAGCACAGCCCCTCTAGCCAGGGTCCCCCAACCCATCATCACCGCCACCCCTTTAACAAACCCCACCCCCAACATCCCAACCCCCAAGGACGCTCTGGTGAAATGGGGGGTGACAGACATACACTGGAGAGGTAGAGGAGGAGGACTGAGTCAGGAGGAGGCTGGGGAGGGCGTGTAGGAAGGGAGTGTGATCTGGGGATGCGCTGGGGCTGGGCCTGTCTAGGGGTGAGTGCTTGGCGCTGGAAAGGTATCACTAAGAGTGCGGGGAGGCAGCGGGAAGGGCTCTCTTGGGGCAGTGCCTTGAGAGGTGGGTCTGTGCGGGAGGTGTCAGGACGGTAGGGTCTGTGGAGGATGTTGGGTGTGGAGGGCAGCAGTGAGCGGGGAGAGGCTCTGGAGAGTCGGAGGGGAGTGGGCTTCATGACCAACCTGCAGTGGTCCGGAGTCACCTCCCCCTGTGTCCTCCGCCCGTGGTCAAAGCGGAACCAGGAGAATTACCTGATGAGGAGCTGCAGGGGGAGAGAGTGGGGTCATGGGGTCAGGAGCCTTGGTGGTGGTGGTGGGGAAGCCTGGCGGTCAGAGCAGAGGAAGGAGGAGCATGGGAGGGAAAGTGAGCAGAATTTGGGGACAGCAAGGGGTAAGGGCACAGGAGGGAGGTCCTGAAAGCTGGCTGGTGAGAAGAGAAGGAGGGCAGCAGAGAGCTGGAAAGCCAGTCAGGTGTGAGGACCAGAGGGAGAGAGACCAAAGGAGGCTAGACTTAAACACTGAGGGAAAGGAGAGCCTGCGGGGGAGGCCTTCAAGATCTGAAGAGTCAGGAACAGGAAGCTCTGCGGGAGCTGCCAAGGAGTCAGGAAAACTGGGGAGCCAGGAGAACAGAGGTGATGGGGACCCCAACTCCCCAGGGCACCGTCCAGAGCCTGGGGAAACTAGAACTCATACTGCCCTGTGCTCTGTTCTAGCAAACTGCAGCCTCCAGCCCTCCCGGCCCAAGAAGAGCTCAGAGGAAGCTGAACTCCGACTTGAACAGGAGCAGGCACAGAAGGGGCAGGGGACCCGGGAACTGGATAGGGTCTAGGGGCAGAGAGACTGAGGTTCTGGAAGAGATCCTGAGACGCAGACAGGAGTGGGAAAGACAGGGTGGGAAGGCACGGGGGTGGGGCTGACGCTGCCAGGAGTGACAAAGGCACAGACGATGGGATGAAGATGGGGTCACTGAGGGGCTGCCAGGAGCAGCCAGTGGACAAACGGAAGACAGTGGGAGAGACAGATGGCGATGGGGCTGGGCTGGCTGGTGCAGTGAGTGCACGAAGGACAGTGGGATGGATGGGGATGGGACACGGAGAAGATAAATGACATTGTAATTTCCACCTGAGCGTCGAGCAGCCTCTTCTTGGGTTCAGGCAGCGGCTCAGCCATGGCGGGGTGGTCCCGGCGCAGCTCCTCCTCCACCAGCATCAGCCTGAAGGGACGGGCTTCAGTGGGGTTAGTGGCGGGCACGGGCTCGGAACCTGCCCATGTAACTTCTGATCTCAGGGAACCCCTGCACCTCTCTGGAAAAGCCTCGGGCATCCTTCTCCCCTCTCCCTCAGTCCCTCTCCACCCAAAAGACTCCATTACTCACCTTCCTCTCAGGGTCCCTCACATCTCCCTGCTAAGGACAGCTTTCTGGGCCTCAGAGAGCTCTACCACCCAGACCCCCCCGGCCCTCCACCCTCCATTCAGGCCAGTGCCCCCCCACAGACCTTCTGTGGCTGAAGACCTGACACCTCGCCCAAGAGGGATCTCTGCAATCACTATTATTCCCAGCGTCTCCCTGCCTTTGATAGAGATTCTCAAGGTGATTTCTCATAAAGGATATCAAGGAGAGCAGTCGTTTTCAAAAAAAGTTTCAAGTCAAGCCTTTTTCTTCTAATTAATTTTACTCAAAAATACTTTTAGACTGGATCGAAATGGAGCTGGCTCTGGTTGGAGTGGGGCCCGGGGTCCTGCCCAGTCCTCAAGATAACTGACCCCCTTGCTTGGCAGAGCAATTGAAAGCGTGCACAGGCTTTATGAAACAGGGGTTACTTATTTTCTAACGGAACACCTTTCCAAGGCTGGAAAGGGAGGGTCTGGCCAGGATGGGGATGGTCAGGGGCTCCTCTGGCTAGGCACCCCTGCCTAGGTTTGGGGGAACATCCCAGGCTGGGTTGAGAATAACCAGTGGGTAGTCCCAGCCTAGGCTGGGTGCAGACACACAGTGATGGCTGGACAGTAACAGGCACATTTTCCAAGGGCTTCAGAAGTTAGTCTATCAGGAGCGAGGTCAGAGTTGGTAAATGGACATTTAGTGCACTAAGCAAGAGGTTTCTCCCTTCTGGTGGTGGGTAAGCGGTGGCACCCGTGGGAGTAGGATGGTGGGTTTTCCTCACGGCGTCCTGAGTTGGGGGCTGGCAGCTGGAGGGGGAGCTCCCTGGGTCTCCTCAGCCTCAGGTTCTCCCTTGCTACCCCTCCCCGGGCCGCTCCTCACCTGCCAATGATGCTCTTGATCTGCGAGTCCTTCTCCACCTGCTGCTGCCTCAGCCTCTTCTCGCTCTGCTCTAGCCGGGCCTGATACTGCATCAGGATTTTACTGGTCTGTTCTTCCTGGGACAGCAGCCTCCGCTCATACTCTTCCAGCTTCCGGTTAGACATGTGCAGCCGCTCCTTCAGTGAGTGGATCTCCTCCTCGTACTCCTTCACCTGCCCGCCGGGCACACGACCCCGCACTATGAGGGGCGCCTTGCCCTGAGCCCACCACCCAGCCTCCCTCCCTGCCTGCCAGGCACAGCCACTGCCTTGCACGGGATATCCCAGCTGCCTTCTCCAGCCCGTCCCCTGCCTGTTGATCATACACACGCTCGCTTTTGAGAAGGCCCTTCCATGGAGCTGAGGCTCCCTCAAGATGGAGCGAGGTGACAGACCCCTACACCCCGAGAGGTATATACATGTCCTCACCTGTGTGTCTGGACACATGAGGACCCACACGGGAACCTAGGGAGACTCACGGACACACCTTGAGTGACTGTACCCCAAAATTAAAGCTAAGGTGATTCCTCAGCCCCAACCCAGGCCCCAGAGCACACTGGGGAGACCAGGAGGAAAAGACATTGGCTAGGGAGAGGAAAGGCTCTGTCCTGGGGACATGGCATCTGGGCTTCAAGTGAGTCCAGGCTGAGAATCCAGCACTGCCCCTCTGTGGATAACGACCCTGAATACGGGGGCTGGGAGGGCTCAGAAGACTCATTTTATCTGCCCTGTTAGCTCTAGAGTTGAGAGCTGTGCCAACCAATCCAACACAGTAGCCATTAGCTACTTAAATATGACTACTTAAAATTTAAATAAAACTGGGGCCGACCTGGTGGCATAGTGGTTAAGTTCACATGCTCCGCTTTGGCTGCCAGGGGTTCACCAGTTTGGATCCTGGACACAGACCTACACACTGCTCATCAAGTCATGCTATGGCAGCATCTCACATAGAAGAACTAGAAGGACTTACAGCTAGGATATACAGCTATATACTGGGGCTTTGAGGAGAAAAAAAAAAGGAAGATTGACAACAGATGTTAGCTCAGAGCCAATCTTCCTCACCAAAATAAATAAATAAAACTAAAAATTCAGTTAATTGTACCAGCCACATGTGGCCAGTGGCTACCGTACTGGTCAGTGCAGATTAGAGAACATTGCCATCACTGCAGAAAGTTCTACTGGACAGTACTAGTCTACAGCCTTCCTCAACAAGGACTCCTCATCTGAAGCACAGAACAGAATAAATGATCTGAGAGGCCTTTCTCATTCTCCAAAGAGGGTACATACATAACCAACCCCATTCTAGACATAAAGGATGTTAATTCATTACCTACGATGGCTCCGTTGGAGCATCAAGGCTTAATTCTCATGGAATTTGCTGGACCAAACCCATCTAATCAGTCCCCAAATTTTCCTATGCTCAAAGACCACTTCCCCCAGGAAACCTCTCTGCTCCCCCAAACTGGAGTCATTACATTCTTCACATATAACCTAATCTTGCCGCCACCCTCTTCTTCAGGGTCCTGGGAGCAACGACTTCCCTAAGGAACTTTCTGCTAAGTTATCTGTGTGTGCCCCAGCACTCTTGCTGTCTTTTGCTCTGGTCCACCACCAGCTGAGAGTCTGGATGGTCTTTCCACACCTGGGTCAATACATACCACATCCCAACACCGACCCTCTGTCACCAATGCCCATGGGACAGTGACTGGGTAAGCATAATGCAACCCCTCTGCCCCTGCCCAATTTATCAGCTCACACTGCTGGTAAAATAACTTTCCTTTCCCGAGCAGTCCTGAGAGCCAGGGCTTCCGTTCTCCCTGAGGAAGAACATGGAGGTAAACCTGAGATAGAACATGTTTTCCCCACGTGGTCTACGATGTGTATAACCCACAAAATAGAGTTGAAATTGGCTTTTCAACAGACTGATTATATCTGGTCTCCCCTAATAGACTGAAGGCTTCTCAAGAGAGGGGAGCAGGTCTTTGTCTTTTCTTTCCATCATAACTACCTGACCCTGGATGCCTCCCTTGGCAATGACTAGAGGCCTCCCCAGTGGGGAAAGGGCAAGGTGGGCATGGGGCTGGTGGGGCCAGCGTACCCTGTCCAGCCGGCTCTCATCCATCGACTTTGAGTACTCCTTCAGCTTGTACTCTTCCCGCTCAATGTGGGCACTCTCGATGTCAGCTGACAGGTGAGGCATATTGGAGACCCAGGCCACTGTCCGCTCGGAGGCTGGCATCGTGGGGTTCAGCGTGGATGGCGTCTGAGAGTGCTGGGATGAGGCAAGGTGGGGGCAGAGAGAGGGAAGGTGGGAGAAGGCAGGGTGCACTGAGAGGGAGAGCACTGCCAGAAGAGCTGACAGTCCCCACCCTGTTCCCCTGCTCTGGCACTGGTCACCTCGGGAATGCTATGTGCGTTATTTATCATGTCTCCCCTCTGAACGTGAGCTCCGTGAGGGCAGGGATTTGTGTCTGTTGTTCACTGCCGAATCCACAGTGCCAGACAGCACATGGCACAGAGCGGGCACTCTATACACATTTGTTTAATGAATGAAAGGAGGTGAGAAAACTGTGAGGAACTTCACACCACAGACTATTCTACCCCCACTTCTCCAACCCATTTCCTTCCCTCCCTGCTCTTCACCCATCCGGGCTTCCTCCCACCCTCACCTACCTGCTTGGTGATGGAGGGCTTGAGCCCCCCACCCCCTCCGCCACCGCTGCCCCCGCTGCCCCCAATGCTGCCCTCCTTGCTGAGGCTCTGTTGCCGTGGACGGGCAGGGCCGTAACTCGGCTCCGGTGACTGCAATAGATTCCCGCTGGATGGCCGGGGTTTCTGGGCAGCGCTGACTGTCAACTGCTGAGACTTGCCCCTCTGCAACGGAGGCGGCTGGCCCCCGCCACCCCCACCACTGCCCCCACCACCACTCCCACCTCCAGGCCCTGAGGGGGCGGGCCTCTGGGGACCAATGGTGATCTGGGGAGGGGACAGCATGTGCTGCAGGTTGTCCTGGAGTGAGAGCTGCCGACGGGTGAAGTCAGTGCCAGAGGGTCCAAACTCATCACTGTAGCTGTGGCTGTGAAGGATGGAAGCAGCGGGGGGCTTGGGGACCCCTGAGGAGAGGTCCTCACTCTTGCTATAGCCATGGAATGGGGCGAAGGTGTCTCCTGGGGGCTCTCCACCTCGGTGGTGGTGGTGGTGGTGATGGTGGTGATGGGAGGAAGGTGGGCCGTGGCCAGCACCCGCTCCGTGGCCTCCTGGGGGGCCTGGCCCATCAGCAGCCATATGGAAGAGAGGGTTCTGGAAGGAGAGGGGGATGCGCAGTTGCTGGGCAGGGACACCGTCCGTGGTGACGCCCATCTGGCTGAGGCGCATGCCAGCCGCAGTGATGGACGAGCCACTCCCCTGGGAGAGGCGCCCAGCAGGTGCAGGCCGCAGCCCCAGGGCCGCTGTCAGGGAGGCCTGGCTCGAGTGCAGCAGGTCCCCAACAGCCGCCAGATTGGACACACTGCTGCTGTTGAGGCGGCCGCCAGGCCCATCGCCCTGCAGATCCAGCATGGAGACACTCTTGTTGACACTCAGCATCTTCTGCTCTGGCTCTGTGATGTCCGAGCTGCTCGTGCAGTATGCTGGCGAGGAGCGGGCCAGAGGCGGACGGCTGACATAGAACAGGTCTTTCCCCCCACCAGGAGGCGGTGGGGGTGGCTTTTCCTTGGTTGGGGAGGGGAGGCGAGCCATGTCCATAGAGCTGTGGGAAGGGAAGGGGGCACACAAGCAGGAGGTAAGACCAAGGCTGCTGGTGATGCAGCCTGCTGTGGTCTGGCACAGGCCTCGGGGTGCAAAGTGGGACCTGCAGGGAAGGGCTGAGAGCTGGCGGCAGCAGCTCTGGAGAGGGCAGGCAGGGAGGATGGGAGGGGACATGTGGGCAGAAGGCAAGGACAAGGCCCCGCCAGGAAGGGAGGGAGGCCTAGAGGAGGGGAGATGTGGGCAGCAGGAGGGGGATGAGGGCCAGGTCTGGGCAGATATGGAGGAGATGAGGGTGCATGGAGGAGAAGAGGAGAGTTCGAGGAAGGTGAAGGCCACTGGAGTGGGAGGGGGGAGCAGACAGGAGAGGAGGGCTGGGGAGGGGAGAGCCCCTCACCTGTTGAGGCCTCGAGCCATGAAGGACTGAAGGTCGATGGAGCTGGAGAGAGATGGAAAGAGGGGCGAGCACAGAGAGAGAAGGAGAGCAGTGGGCAGAAGACATGGGCGAATGGAAGGGGAGGTGGGAATGGTGGAATGGGTATGGCATCATGGAGGGCGAGATGGCAGAGGAACAAGCAGGGCGGTCATCAGTGAGCAGCAGCTGAGGCCCGTCGCCGTTGCATCGGAACGTATGCTGTGGCTCGGGAGGCCCACTAGGGTCTTGGTGTTACTTCTCTAGTGTTGGATCATGGCAAGGTCTCTGGGGTTCTAGTGGGAGGCTGGGGGTGGTGCCTATTTACCAGCTAGTACAGAGATATTTGCATGTTTTGACACCACATTGTTGATCCAGCATGCACTGGCTGAACCTCAGCTCTGGGACAGCCAGACCCCTACGCTTACAACAAGCTGGAGCTGGAGGAGCCTCCACACTTCTCCTCGGGCTCCCTCTGGCTTTAAAGGACTCTCAGCCTAACCACTGACTGTACCTGTCCCCTTACCATTTTCTCTGAGAACCTGCTGTTTTTCCCTTTCTTTCAAGCCCTAGAATGATGTCCAGTGAAGTGCATCCAGAACAGAAAAGGAGGGGTTTCTGGGGCACAAGGGTGGGGGTCTCAGGTGCTCACCTGTTGAGGTCCCGCATCATGTAGCCCTGCATCTCGGCTGACGGACCCCGCAGCACCACAGGCTGAGGCCGGGGCCGCTCGCTCTGGCGGCTTGGCTGCCTTTGGATGTTGGGGTTCCTCAGAGCTGTGCTGATGTCATTGAGGAGCCGGGGCAGCGGGCCCAGCTTCAGGAGGGCTTCCTGGAAGGGTGAGGCTGTTACCTGGGGGCTACGTGACCAGCTCTAAGAGGGCCTCAGAGAGTGCAGGCGGAGGGTGTCTGAGCTGGGGGAGTGGTGGTGATATGTCGGAGGACAGGGCAGGGACAAAAATGTATGGAGGGGGTGGTCCCTCAGGCCACAGGAGCCTTTGGAGACATCTGGGGATGGGGCAAAGGGGCATCTGCTGACCTTGCTGAGCTGGGGTAGCACCTCCCAGAGCAAGGCATGCAGTGTGGAGAGCTCTCGGCCCAAGTCGATGTAACCCTCAAAGCTGCTGCTGTTGGTCAGCGTGTCCAGGTTGGATATCTCGTACAGGAACTGCTGCATGGAACCCCACTCCAGCTCCAGAAACTCATTCATGAATCCCAGAAAGTCCTCCTTTGAGGTAAACCTGGCCAAGGCATCCAGAAGGCAGAGGTCACACACGCAGAAGGCCTCACACCCACCCCGGTCTTAGGGTCTCTGAGGACTCAGGAGACCCTTCCTGCCCACCCCCAGCCCTGAAGCTTCCCTCACTTGGAAAAGTTGGCCAGGTTCTGGATGACCTTGGCGATGAGGGTGAGGGTTCGTGAGGTCTGCTCATCTGGGTACTCCTGCATGAGCCCAAAGAGACTGGGCGACATAATGGCTGGGCAGAGGAAGCGCAGGAAGAGTGAGGCGCTGATCAGCCTGTCAGCGATGTCCTCCCGGCCCCGCTCTGCGCAGCGCAGTCGCCAAGATGCAAACACCTCCTTCAGCTCCCTCGGGAACACGCTGGGGGGAAGGGGTGGGGAGACAGAGAGAGAGAGAAAGAAAGAGAGAGACCGGGACTGAGCCCCAGAGACCCTCAGCTTCCAGGGAACATGCTGAGGGGGGTGGCAGGAGGTGAGGGTGTAGAAACAGGTGAGAGAGACAGGGAGGGAGGGACTGCAGGAAGACAGGAGGCTGCTGGAAGGAGAGGGCTATGGCAGAGGAAACAGACAGATTAGGGAGAGAGAAATGGAGGGGGAGAGAAGGGGATGGGAGAGAGACACGCGGGAGAGAGACGGAGGGTGTGTGAGAGAGACAAGGAGAGGAGGAGAAGAGAAACAGACACCAGGGAGAGACAGAGATGGGAGAGAGATGGTGGGTCACTTGAGGTACAGGGAGCTCGGACCCCCCAACTCTTCTGGATTCCAGGGAAATGGGGATGGAGGTGCCCCCGGCATGATCCCCAGTCCTTGGAATGGCTCAGAGCTCACTCTCCCCACCTCCCCATTCCACTTCAGTGTTCCATTGATACCGGAAACTCTGACTGGAGTAAGGCGGAGCTCACCATCGCCCCCACACCTCCAACTGGCTCCTCCTCCTGACTTCCCTGGTTCTGTCACTGAGGCCACAGGTCTCCTACACACCAGCCTCATGACCTCAGCTCCCGCAGTCAGGTGAAAAAGCTCTTCCTCAGTGGCTCCTTACAGTAGCCCCTTCTCTACTTTCCTGTCACCATCCTGATTCAGGATCTGACTTCCATGCCTGACCCATGAACAAGAGCTTCCAACTAGCCTGGACTTCATTCTCCCGACTCGTCAACCCCCACCCCCCACTCTACTTAAGAATTAATCTTCTCAATCATGATACCTCTTGGCACCAGCACCATAGTGGCATCCCATGACCTACCAATGAACTCAGACTCCTGAACCTGGCAGCTGAGGCCCTCCAGATTCCCATTCTAATCCTCCTGTCCAGACATCTCTCCCTCCACTCTCCATTCTGAGCCATGTGCTCTGTTAAACCTGTTCTAACTGCTGTCCCCTGAAAGCTCCTAGGCCTTCTCACCTCTATGCATGTGTGTGTCCCACAGCCTTCTCCTGGAATGTCTTCTTTGCCCACCATATCCATGTATCAGAACCTGACCCAGTCTTCACAGCCCAGCCCAGGGGCACCTCCTCCACAAAGACTTCCCTGCTTATCACAATCAAAGCTCTGCCTTCTCTGACCTTATGTTGTATTGGAGGACCCTCCCTTGACATTTAACACATACTACAACTGTTCTGTGGCTTTTTGTACATCTAATTTGTCCCTCATTCTAGTGGAGGCCCTTTGAGGGCAGGGACGAGGCCTCATTCTTCTGTCTGCTCTACAGCACCCAGCACAATCCTTTGCCCATAACTGGTACTCAATCCTCTTTGAGGATGGACAGATGGATGAACAGATGAACACACGACTCCCCCGACCCCGGCCCCCCAACCCAGCGCTCCCAGTCTCACCAATGGGAGTTGACCACCTTGCACAGGGCCAACTCACAGCACATTCGCAGGTTGGCCTGGTGCTCTGCCAGACTGGACGCCGTGCACTTGATGGGGTCCACCTCACAGTTCTCCTCAGACTCATACAGAGCACGGATGAATTCCCCTGGGGAGTCGGGGTGGGGGCAAAACCGGGTATCGTCACACTTTCCAAGGGCAGGGACAGGGACTGCCTGGGTTGGGGGAATCTTGGAATCATGCGGTTGGAGGCTGAGTCCGGGGACTCTGGGCTTGGAAGCATCAAGGTGAGGAAGGTGGATCTGGGGTCTGGACTAGCCGGGTTTAGGGTTGGGGTGGATCTCTGGTAGGTTTGCGAAGAAGAGGACCTGAGGGTGGGCCATTACCAATGGCATCCTTGAGGTATTTCTGACCAATCAGTCTCATGTACTCTTCTATGGCTTTAGTGGCGAGCGTGTTCTCGCGGAATATGAGGTGCTCCCGTTCCATGAACCGGTCCACCTCAGACATGGCCATGTCCGAAAGGAAGTCCTGGGGCCGAGGAAAATCCAAGGGTCAGCCTCTGTACAACCCAAGCTCATGAAGACAGAAGTGCCCTATGTTCACTGTCCCCTCACGCAAGTGCCCACTCCCAGGTCGCCTTTTCCTGAAGGCACAGCACTCACCTTGGCCTTGCCCGTACTCTGCAGGATGTGAACCAGTGCACTGGCAACCTCCTCCTTGCCCTTGACATTCAGGGCAGGCTCCAATACTGCACACAGCATCCGATAATGGTTGGTGACATACTCTGCAAACTCCTTATACAGCTCCATGGGCAGGATACTCATTGTCTGGTAACGTGCTTTCAGCCGCACAGCTGGGCAACCTCCTTTGCCCTTGCCCCCTGAGCCACCCCCTGAGCCCCCTCCCCCTCCTGAGCCCCCCATGCCCCCGGAGCCCCCGCTGCCTGTTGGCAGGGTTACAGGGTACCACTGCTCTGTGAAGTGGCGCCCAGCTAGGGTGGCCACGGGCACAGTCACCAGGCCGACATAGCCCGCCTTGTCCTTCTTGCGCTTTTTGTCTGAGTCACGGTAGAGATGCAGCCGCAGGGCACGGACCGCTGGCAGGTTGTTAAACTCAAAGTGCTCGCCCCAGAAGACGGTGTCCCCTGAGGCCGAGCGGGGCTTGGAGGTGGTGCGGGCATACAGCATGTCGTCCAGGCAGAGCTCACAGTAGTACCGCTTCTTAGGGGGCAACTCCCGGGCCTCTATGATCCACAGCTTCAACACATTGTCCACCCGGCGGCTGTTGTCCTGGCATGGTGGGGTGAGCACAGCGGATAAAGGGGAAGGGACAGAGAGACAGAGACACCAAAAGAGGAGAGCCAGTGAGAAAGTGAGACAGTCTATGAGACAGCAATCATAAGGCTGAGAAGGTGTGTACTGGATTGAATAGAGTACCCCCAAAATTCATGTCCACTTGGAACCTCTGAATGTGACCTTACTTGGAAATAGGGTCCTTGCAGATATACCTATATTAGGATGTGCTCATATTGGATTCGAGTGGGCCCCAAATCCAATGACTGGTGTCTATGGAGAGGGAGGTTTGGAGACAGAGACACACAGACGGAAGATGGCCATGTGAAGGGGGAGGCAGAAACTGGACAGATGCAGCTACAGGTCAAGGAATGCCAAAGACTGCTGGCAACCATCAGAAGCTATCAAGAGGCAAGAAAGGATTCTCCTAGAGCTTCGGAGGGAGCAAAGCCCTGCCAACACCTTGGTTTTGGACTTGGAGTCTCCTGAACTGTGAGAGGATAAAGTTCTGTTGTTTTAAGCAACCCAGTTCTTGGTAATTTGTTACAGCAGCCCCAGGAAACTACTACAGAAGGGCAGCTCATACATCAGACAACAGAAGCAGTACTGGGAAAGATTTTAAAAGCTAGAAAAACAAACCAAAAATATTAAGGTGGAATTTGAAGGGGACGGGGGGGGACTCCTTCAAAGACAATCAGAAGTGAACTGCATAAATACAGGATGAGTGAGGCTATACAGTCAGTATCAAAAGGGCCTGAGGGGATACAACTGACCACAAGCTCATGGTGAGACTCTGATGATGCTGCAATGCAAAAGGGGCATGGTGTTTGGTGTCTGGAGCAAGGTGCATGAGTTAGATCGCATCCAGCGTCTTGGGTCTAGTTCTTTAAGAAAGACACTGAGAAACAAGGGGTCCCCCAAAGGAGGGTCACCAGGACTGTGAGCTCACTGGAAACTGGGATACAGAGAAGAACTCACAGAATTAGGAGCATTTCTCCTGGGAAACAGAAGCCTTGGGAAGACACAGACTCACAGAATTTCTGAGCCAAAGACACTGTAGAGAGCATCTCTTCCAACCTGACTCCCGCCAGTTTTACAGAGAGGAAACCGAGGTCTGGAGGCTGGGCCAGCCAACAACTCATGTGGCCTGCAGAAACGCTGCAAGCGGGGGCTGGGCGGCTGCCTGTCAGGTTCTTAGTGGGGCATTTCTGCCCGCAGGGAAGATGGGCCAGAGGACTTGCAGAGCCCCATCAACCCTGTAGTCTGTGATTTCTATGGTAGAGAAACAGATCATGAGGTGGAAAGAAACAACGGACTCAGAAAAAATGGAGGTCACCTCCTGCTCATCCAGGTCCCCTCCACCTTGTCCGCTCTTCCCCCAAGTCTCCCTTCCTTTAATTCCTCTTCCTCTCCAGGCTCTCAGCTTCCACTGTGGCTTGACCTTTGCCTTGCCCATGCTGTCTATGTCCCCTTTACTCCCAATACCTTGTTGGGTTTTACTGCCCGTTGTAGATTCTCGATCCATTTGTCCCTTTCGGCCGCAGAACGACAGGCAAAACATTTTGTTCCTGATGACGTTGTTACCTAGAGAGGGGTGTGGAGTTGAGACGGGGCTGCAGAGGGGAGCTGACTCCTAAGTACTGGAGACCCCACCACCATCTCCTCCTCCCTGGCCTATCCTCCTTTCTCCCAGCCCCAAAGGTTTCTGTTCTCTTGACATTCCCACCTGTGCCGCTTTCTCCAGGCCCCTCTGCCCTCACCTTCCCTCACCCCAGCCCTTCAGCCTTTCCCAGGTCACTAGATCCAGTACCTCAAAACAGAACTCCTGGCCCAGGATGGAGCTATGCACTGGCTTGATGATGGAATCTTCATCCAAGTTGAGCTCCAAGGCCTCAGCCGCACTGCTAGGACTCAGCAAGGACTCATGAGAGTGCGACTCCTTAAAGCTCTGCATCAGCCGGGCCCTGGCAGGCGGGAGGTTCAGGAGAGAGGATCAGGGCCCCACTCTGCTTACACACCCAGGGGCCTGCATCATCATCAGTCTGGCTGTAGGACGGAGACTTGGGGAAAGGGCCTCCTGAACCCCCATCCCACACGGACACAGACAGAAAGAAATCCAGCCTATCCTGGGGAAGGACATGAGGAATGTAAGAGAAATCAGAAACTTAAGAAACCCCCTCCCTCCAGTTCACACCTAAGGGTTTGTGAGGACTGGGGACACCTAGAAATATCTCAACCCAGAAATGGACCATGGCAGAAAAAAAAAGGGAACAAGTGGGCCTGGGACACTTCCAGGTGGGACTTCTAGGTGACCCCCCAAAACCAGAGCCTCAATACAAGGGGAAAAAAAAGTGCAAGTAAAAAAACAGAAGTACAAAGATGTCTGTCTGGGCCTGGCACACAGCTAGTGGCTAAAAAACATTTAGTGATTCAAAGAATGAATGAATGAGGTAAGAGGTCAAGTTTTAGCAGAATCAAGGGGAAAAGTGAGAGACAATCACAAGAAATAGGAGAAAGCTGTGGGCAGAAAAGGAAAATGAAGATGAGAAACTGAAAATGGGGACTGGGGAAAAAGAGGAGATAGGACAAGAAGCAGGAAAGAGGGAGGCAAGGACATGTGCAGAGAGACAGAGGATGGAGAAGATGAGGAGGGGCAACTGGAGAGATGGACGTAAGAAGAGAGATGGGGAACAGAGGGGATGAAACCCGGACAATCACTGTGGGAAGGCAGAAGGAAAGGAGCTGAGGGGAATGGAGGATGGGGGCACAGAACAGGAGGCACAGGAGAGTGAGGGCGATGGAGATGGCCAGGGGATGAAGAGTGGAGAGCAGTAGGGAAGCGGGAGGGGGAGCTCGGGTGTGGGAGCCTCCAAGAAGCTATTTATAGCAGCCCCGTCATCTCGGGCGTCAGCGCGACGCTCCCCCGGCCCCCCGCCCCCGCGGCCAGGAATACCATGCCCTCACCCCCCGCCGGCCCCAAATCCAGCTCTGGTGACATGGGAGGGGGGCTGGGGAAGGTGTGACTCACCTATCCCAACCTCCCTACCTGCCCAATCCTGGGGGCGGCCAGACATGGGGGAAAGGAAGAACAGGATTCTCCCTGGGGAGAGATTGGGTGAGGGGGAAACGCAAAGAGGGACCCCAAGAAGCAGACAACAGAAGCAAACATGAGCCTCCTGCAACCCCGGCTCAGAGACAGTGCCCTCTGGACTTCTCCAAGGGCTTCTTCCTAGTGCTTCAGGCCACGGATTAACCACAGCCTCTCCCTATTCTGTCAACCTGTATACCTGTGCCGGCCTCCCCTTTCTCTGTCATGCTCTATGCTGTCCCTTCCCTCACACCCGTCTGCCTAGATCACACCGCTCTCTCTGGATCCTTAAATGCCCCTCCCAGGCTCTGTCACTCCTCTGCCTTTCTGTGCAGCTCCTTCAGTCCAGGGCTGGAGCCCATCCTTCTGTCGGCCAGGAGACTCCCTCCTTGGCTTCACCTTCACTCTCTTTCCTGACTCTCTGCTCATCCTCTCGCTGCTCCCTGCCCCTCTCTTGCTTCCTCTTCTCTGTTCTGTCCCATGCCTTATAACATCCCTCGACCAATCTGAGGCCCTCAACCTCTGTACTCAGGTAACCCCCATCCCTCCAATCTCAATCCAGAGCCCACTATATGGCATCCAACTCATCCCACCCGCTCCAGCCCCTGTACCGGTCATGGTCAGCACTTCGGAAGCGAGGCAGGATCTGGCGAAAGCTGCTGGTCCGGTCAAGTTTGGGTTGTGACTTCGTGCGTTTGATGGAGCTTTTTAGCCTCCGGCTCAAGAAGCCTTGCTGGGGGTGACAATGGGGGTAGGGGTGATTTGGGGCAGGGTCAATGCTACCTACTCACCCCTCAGCTGGTAAAGAGTCCCTGGATGAAGGTGGGACGGGGGGAAAGGGAAGTCTCTAGAGGCGAGGAAAGGGGGATAGAAGCCCTGCTACCACTTTGTCTTCCTTTGCTCCCACGGGTGCAAGCACACACACAAACACACACACCAGCTTGGAGAAGGTGGGAGGGCTGGTCTGAGAGGCAGGGGGGCAGAGCCAAGAAGGGGAAAACCAAAGAGGTGGGGAGACACACACATTCTCTCTCTCTTTTCCCCCTCCTGCCCCCTTTCTCAGAATCCTGAGGCTCCAGCTGGGGCTGGAGGGGAGGGGGCCCAGCTGAGCCACATCTGGCAGGCACCTTCACTCACTCACCGAGGGCCGGAAGGGTGCAGCGGGGGCGGCCTCCATGCTGTACTGCTTCCCCCCTGGGACGCTCTTCCTCCTCGAGCGACCCAAGTGGTATTCTGGAGGAGAGGAAAGGGCCAGAGGGAAGTGGGGAGGGGTCGCTGTTAGTCTGGGTCTCCACCCATGGCCCCAGTACATTTGCCCACCTCCCTCTGCCCCTCAGCTCCAGCCTCACCTACCCCCCGGAAAGCAGCAGGAAGAGCAGCGGCGGCTGAGAGGCTGGCGGCGGGAAGGAGGGGGCAAGGAACCCGAGCCGGAGCCCCCGGAGGGGGACGGGGTGGGAGGCCTTAGGCCCATGACTGGGACTGGCAGTCAGCAGAGGGGCATGGCTGAGAGGGTCAGTAAAACCCCAGTAATAAAGGATACCAAAAGTCCACAGAAGCTAGGTCCTTGGTGCTCACCCCCCCAGGAAGGGGCCAGCTGGGGGGGGGGGGGGGGAGTTGGGTTAAAGGTCATTGCCCATAAGCAGGCTTTCCTCTTCTCTTAGCTGGGCACATCTTCCACCTGCTCTCCCTTCCTGGAATCCCTGTCTGTCTGGAGGGCCAGGGCTGCCTCCCATGACCCCCTCCCTGGACTGGAGGGGGAAGTCTTGGAAGGGACCTGTGAGGAGTAGCAGGGGAAGAAGCCTGGGGACAGAAAATTCAAGGAAGGGGCAGATGGGGGGAGGGGAGGAAGGGTGGGTTCCACGTGCACTGCAGTGGCAGGGACTCAGAAGGGAAGGGGGGGAAGGGGAAAAAAAAGAATGCAGGGGAGTGGGGAGGATGGGCAGTGGAGGCTCGGGGACTCCCAAGTGAGGGTGGGGGGGAGGTGAATGCGGATGAAGCTCAGACTGCCAAGAGTCTAGAGGGGTGGCAGCTCCGAGGTGGGAAGCTGAGGCTGTGCTGCCAGGGAATTTAGAGGGGCCGAGGGCCTAGAGGAGAATGAAAGTGGGGGGATGCCAAGCTCCGGCTCCAGCTCCAGAATGGCTGCCCAGGCCTGGGCTCCCCCCTCAGCCCCACAGTCACCACTGCAGCCAATGGGGGGGCAGGTACTGCATCAGGGGCGGGGCTACCATCTCCACGGCAACAAGAAGCTACAGGCTTGGGGGGCGGGTGGACCGGAAGAGCTGCCTGTTAACCCTCTAGGTTCCAGAACAAGGAAGAGCCACAGCTACATTTTCACTGTTTGCTTCCAGAATTGCAAATCTCCCGCAAACTTCCCTAGAATCAGTCCCCAGCTTCCCTCTGCCTCTAAAACCCAGGTGTTAGGAGGTCTGCACACAAAAATGTGGATCCCATGACACAAGAACCCTTGTCAGTCCCTCGGGAACACATGTGTAGAGCACAGAAACATACACTGAGCTGTGGGGGTATACATGTGAGAACCACAATACAAAAATAAATGGGGATCTAGGTGCTTATGAGACACACAGACAACTGTGAGCATTGGGGTGCCACGGATCCACATTCTGAGACCCTGAGGCTCACAGACCCCACGGGATACATGCTTAGACATATGTGAGCACTGCAACAGGAGAGTACATACTTGAACCCCGCACCCACGAGAGCTGCTGGTGTGGATGCATGGCCCGAGTCCCCCGGGCAATCATGTGGGCAGCACACTGCAGAGATGGACATTTAACCCTGAGACATACACATGGCCCCCACACAGGGGAAGCCAGTTTAACTTCTAAGATACATGCTTGAGTACACCATGGATCTGACGACATCGAGGTGTCCCCATATCCCAAAAGCGCGAACATCCTTCATTCACAGGAAAAGTACAACCACATCCGCTCTGTCTCAGGACAACCCCTTTTTCTTCCCCAGCCCTTCCCTGACTCCGTGACTGCTACCAGAATAACGAAAAACCAAGAAGCAAAGGCATTACTTATCCTTCTGTTACACACTCAACCGTGCTTCGAAGGGTGCAGGCTATCTTTTTCCTAGTCTCTGCATTTCTCAGGTATGGCTGCCTCACTCTCACTCCAGGGAACCTAGCTCAGCCATTATTTTCATATGCTAGCTCCTCTAAGAAAGACATGAAGTCTAACTTTAAATCCACTACAATTTTGCTTTGGAACTACAGAATTCACAAAAAGAGAACGGATTTGCTAATTGGTTTGCTTGATTCTTGGAATATAACCTTATACATATCGCCAGAAACTAAGATCCATGAACTCACACATAAGTCACATACACACATACTTACAAAGATTCTCAATGCTGCAAAGAAAAGAATAACAGAGACACATAGGAAAAGGGGGCAGAGTGACAGAAACACAAGACATCTCGTTATTAGTGCTTCATGCAGCGACACATACAGAAAACACAGCACACACTGTGTACACATAGAGCCAACCTGATAAGGATACAGTGCGATCCTGGGTCTCCATGTCCCATCCCTGCATGATGTATACACGCATGCACACACATAACAGCCACCTACACAGACCCGTAACACAGGCATTGTGCATACACCCACTCATGTACACACCCTGTGTACACACACAATTGCACTCACACACACACACTGCAAGGGCTTGGACTCCCGCCTCTCCAACCTCTCTAATCTTGCCCTCACCCACAGAATCTTGCTCTGCTCTCCAATTCCCCAAATCCTAACCTTCCCTTCGGCCTTTCTTTCTTGTCACACCCAGCTGGCAGCTCTCAAGGAGAGCCAGAGGAGGGAGGTAGCCAGAGCAGGATGAGGAACAGAGTTGGACAGAGAAATGGGGGCAAAACTCTGTGCTGGAGACAGGAACCTCTAATGACAGTTTCTGATGTGACAGGCCTCACTGTGAGCCAGCCTCTATGCCTGAGTGGCCTCCCCTGATCCAATCAAGCTTGATCTTACAGGGCCTCTATGAACCCGGTGCCTCTCCCATTCTCGCCCTTTTCTTCTCTCAGAGATCACTTTCCCGAAAGGCCTGACTGTCCTCCTCCGGCCTCCTCAGCTCCCAGGCCCCTTCTCCCAGCACCTCCATCCAGTTCTCCATCTTAAGCTCTCTTATCCTCTTTTCTCTCTTCTAAATCTGGCTCAACTATCTCCCACATTCTCATTCTCCAGCTATTCTTCCTCCCTGGCTCTCTCTCCTCTCCTCTCCAAGCCTCTCATTCCTCCTCTCCTTTCCCCGGACTTTTCCTCTTTATCCCGCTCTTTCCCTTTTCAGCTTTTCTGTCCCCACTCCCCAACTGAGCAGGGGTTCACACCTGTGTAGCCCAAAGGTGTTTTATATACGGTAGGATTCCAAGGAACACACTCACACACATTTACTCCTTTCCCCCACCTGCACACCACCCACATCCAGACACACCCTGGACACCCATGCTGGGATTGACACAGATACCCAGGCCAAAGATGGAACACACATGCAAAGACACACACCTGCCACCAGGGACACAGAAAATCCTGCTCATGCAGCCACACATTCCCACACACAGGAGACTGACAGGAGGTGAGCCCTAGCCAGGGGCATGCATGCTTAGGGTCAGAGGTGACATATATCAGTATGGCCAGGGACTGCTCACAAGACAGTGGCTGGGCCAGCAGCCCTCTAGGCAGGAACCGGGCAGAGGCAGGATAAGACAGGACAGGCTTGCACACGGCTGGCTGCACCTGTGTGCACGAGGAACTGGGCCCCCGTGTGCACATGGCACAGACATACGGGACACGAGCATGAACACGAACACACACGCGCTGCCGTCTCCACTGAGGGTCTTCAAGACCACCCCACACCAGCCGCCCCCGCGCGCGCTAGCGACCCTGGCCTCCATGAAGCCGGTCCCCGAGACCCCCCCCACCCCACCTCCGCTGCCCCCCCTCCAGTTACCATAACTCCCCCCACTCGGAAGATGCAGCGAGAACATGCGGAGGGAGCAGCTGCCGCCGCCGCCGCGGCTTCCCCACCCCCCTCCCCGCACCCACGCACACGCGCGCCCCCGTCCCCACGCGCGCGGCGCCCCCCTCCCCACACGCGCGCGCTCCTCGTCCGCCCGGCCCCGCCCTTACCTTGCACCGCCCCCCGGGGGGGGGTCGGGGGTGTCCCCGGTGGGGGAGGGGCCCCGCCCCTGCGCGGGGGAGGGGCGGGGTGCGGCGGGAGAGGGGGCGGTGCGGCCCGGCTCGCGCCGCCCGGAGCGATGGGGGCGGCGGCGGGGCCCGGGACGGCCGGGACGGCCGCGCGGTGACGGCCGCGGGAACGGCTCCCTCCGCCGCCGCTCCCGCCGCTGCCGCCGTTGCCCGGGCCCCGCCGCCGTTGCTAGGCGACCGCTGCTGCCGTGGCCGCCTCTGTCACGAGCCCCGTCGCCCGGAGACAGCGCGAGAGAGACGGGGGAGGGGGGCGAGGGGACCCCCAAAACCAACCGGGCCTCCCACCATCCCCGCCTGAGCAGGACCCCCCACCAAAACCGCGGAGGGAACGAGGGGTGGCGGCTCCACCCAGCAGAGGAGGAGCCCTGGATTCTAATACTCCTCAAAGGTCCGGCGACCTCTCCTGGGCTCGGGCATCCACAGCCTCAGCACACGTCTTCGCAAGGCCCCAAAGACCTCAGTGTCCCCTGCACATCCTCCAGACCCTTTACACATTCCATGTGCCCCTAAAAACGCCAAACGTTCCCCAGCTATCAACTCTTTCACTAACCCTCTCCCAAAACATCTATACCCCTGGACCCCCTCCCAACCCCTATTGAACCCTCAACACAACCACCTACACATACCATCCCCAACTCCAAACACACACGAGTCCCCCCACCCAAAGCACACAGGAGACCGACATCAGAGACCCCAGACCCTGAGGACTTAGGGTAAGGAAGAAGATGGGGAAATGTGGGCAGAGACACCAACCACGGGACATATGATAAACATGCTCTATGAGCATGTGACCATTCTGGCCTGGACACACAGGTATGCACACGTGCACACAAACCTTTCCCAGACATGGCATGACTCACACACACACACACACACACACACACAGATGTGACAGACATCACATTCTCTACACACACTCCACCACCACCACCACCACTACCACCACCACCACCACCACCTGGCTTTGCCTCACAGAGATGTACCACCCACACACCCCCATGGTCAGAGGTTTCCATGACAATGACACACATCCCTGGCCACCCACCCAGGGTCCCAGAGCTGGCCCCCAAGGGCAGTGAGGCCTGGGCTTATCAGAAGAGGGCTGATGGGAGCCAAGGGACGGAGACAGGCCACTGGTTCTAAGGAAGAGAAACTGGAAGCCTGGATCCCTGAGGGGAAGGGGAGCTGGTGGAAGAAAGGGGTCACCAGGGTTTGAGGGGATAGAGGACCTAGATCCCTGGTCCTGGAAGGGGAATGCGGTAATAGGGGGCAGTGACTAGGGGGTTTCCGGGGGCTGAGGGCGTCTCTCTGCACCTTGGCTGCAGATCACTGTTCTCTGCCTTCATCTCCCCTCACTGTTCCCATGGAAACCTTTTAAGCGAACTTCTCAGGAAGACAAAAATCTTTTTTTAAAGGAGGAAGGGGGGGGGGGGGGGGGGGGCAGAAAGAGGGAGGGAGAGGAAGAGACAGATGGAGAGAGGGAGAGAGTTGGAGACAGACTGAGCAGATAGCTCTACAGACAGAAAGGAGATGAGATGGGGGTCTGATGGAGTTCCACCGGGAGCGGTGGGGAGAGACAGAGGAATCAAGAGGGGTAGAGAAAATAAGAGAAATCGGGGAAGAAAGAGAAAGGGGGTGACAGAATTGCAGAAAATAGAAGCAGTTGAAAAGAAGAGGAAAAAAGGGGCAAGAAATGAGGGAGAGCCCACAGAACAGAAGGTCTGGAAGAAGAATCAGGAGCTTGGGGGTGGGGCAGAGGTCTGGAGGGAGGGCAGGAACTAGGTCATTCTCTCCAAGATCCCAGACCAACGGCTGGGAGGGGCAGGGGCAGGAACACTCGGACAGGAAGCTAAAGATCTAAAGAGACTATTTTTACAAGCACCAGGAAAACAGTCAAACTTCGCTGCTGGAGAGGAAAAAGGGAGCGAAACAGAGCCAGGACCACTGGGGCCTCTCACCCACAGCCCCTGTCGCGCTCCAGATCCCAGAGGAGGGCGCTTCTCCTCCAGGCTCCCACACGCAGGAGGTGAGACTTTGTCTCCGCCTCCTCCCACCCCCTGACAGCTCCCTCAGGTCCCCGACTCCCCGCTCCCTGCAGCCCGGTCCACCTTCAGCCCTCTCCCCGCCACTGTCCGGGGCACGAGAGCCTGCTCGGCCGCCGTACCATGCTCGCCGTGGGGCCGCCCCTCCACCGGCACGGAGACTGTGCGTCTCAGCAGTTTGTTGCGGCTGGACTCGCTCCTCCGGTCCCGGATCAGAAGGGGGTGTATCTAGGGGATGCGGGGGTGTGTCAGACCTCACTGGCCCAGGCCGACCCTCCTCTTTCCCTCCCCCACCAAGGAAGGATGAACCTCCCTTTCCACCCGGCCTGCCCACCTTCTGCCCCTCCACACTCTTTAAGTGTCTCTGGGTGAGTCGATCTCTCTTTGCCTTCTCTCTCCAAGTCTTTCTCCCTCCCTCCCGTCCCACCCTCCTCTTTTCTCCCTCCATTTCTTTTGAAACACCCTCCAGGGAATTCTCCCAAACCCTACTCAGCTCTTCCCGCAGCCCCTCAGGAGTCTGCTACTCCCTGAATCCACTTTCCCCTTGACCTTCAGTTCCTCCATTCTCTCTGCTTTCCTCCCAACCTCCCACCTCCCTCACCCCCTTCCCTCCCTCCCTGCCTGTCACGGGGGTAGCAGAAGCTGCATTTATAATCAGGATCCACAGCTTGTCTCCCTCCCACGGCCAGGCTTGCGGCCAGACTGGGACCCAACCTCCCCCCCCCCCCGAGGGCCTCCCCCCCCCCCCCCCCCTTTCCTCTCCTCCCCCCCCCCCCCCCCCCCAACTCAACCTCTCTCACTTCCCTCTTCCCTTTAGCCATTACCTCTCCCTAAGCCTCATCCCCAACATCCCCTCTCCAACCCTCCAATCTCCTCCACCCCTACGGGAACCATCCCCACCCCACTAGTCCCCAGCCCTAGTTCCACAAGCCATCAATTCTAGCTCCCTGTGGCCCTACACACTGCTCATTTTCCCAATTCCATCCCACTCCCCTCTCTCTGCACCCTTCCTACTCCAGACTCTGGCCACTCTTGTTGCCCCTCAGCTTGCTGGCCACCGGTCTCCTCAACCTGTCTCCATCTGTCATTTCTTCATTACCCCACCCATTGTCCTCGTTCTTCATCCTCACAACAGGCCCCACTCTTATTGGTTCCAGTTTCCCCAATTTATCCAACAGACCCCACACCTTCGCTTAAGACTGGTGACTCTTAGTGAATCAGTCAAATGCCCCCCAATGCCTAAAACTTTGACTCCCCAAACCACCCTTTAACGTTCCCATGTCCTCCCCTAGACGCCTCAACTTTGTGGCCTGGAATCTCTCTACCCAGCCATCTCTCCACACTCTCTCTTGCCCCCAGGTCCCTCAAAACCCTGGTTAACCCCCACTCCAGTTCTAGCCCTGCCTCACCACACCCTCCAACAGCTTCTGGGCACAGCTCTCACCACCTCTCTGGTCTCACAGGCTACCCTCTAAGTCTCTAAAGCTGGTCCTCCAATCACCCCTACACCCTGAATCATACCTCTGGACATCCACCCTTCATATTCACATCCACTGTTTCCTCGGATGGACCCTCCACTGCTAACTCAGCTCCCAGATCAGAATCCACACTCCCCTGGCTCTCTAATCACCCTGCTTGGCCATCACCTCCCACAAGAACCCTCTGTTCATTTCTCATCTTTCTCTGGCCAGTCCCTGCCCCTATCCCACTCTTACTCCTTTAGACAACTTCCCATACTCCCAGTTCCCCTCATCCCCAGGCATCTCCTCCCTTATATTCCTTCCTGATGTCCCTGGAGAAAGCCCTCTCAGTGTTTCTCTCAACTCTGGTCTGAGGCACCTTCCCAGTCTTCACCGCCATCCAAGCCAACATCCTCTGTCATCTCTCCTAGTACCCTCCAGCCCCCTCCCAGTTTCCCAAAGACCCCACTCTCCCCTGCCTTTTCTCTGAGCCCTTCAGTTCCCCTCCCTGCACTCTGCCCCATGTGGGGAAAAGACAAGGGGTGGTGAGTGATGGATCTTGCTCAGTCAAGGGAGAGAGTAGGGTTCTTGGGGTGATCCTACAAGTGATTCTCATTCCTTCACCCTTTCTCCAAGTCCTTCGGTTTCCCTTTCCCATCCTAACCCATCCCACAACACGCGCTGGGTGAAAACAGGAGGCACCCCCCAAATCTTTGGAACCACATTTCTTCCCCAACACTGGACATGGCCCTCAAAGACCCCCCTGGCCAAGGTGAGAGAATTCTTGCTCCTTTCCACATCCCAACCCAAATCTCAATGGCCACCCTCTTCCTATCACTTGCACATGTTTCTCTCTTCTTTGTCTGTCGTCCTGTGTCTCTCGCCCCTTCACTCATGAAGCTTCTCCCCATCTTTCTCTCCATGTTCTCCCACATTACCCAGAGGTCTTCTCCCAACCTTCCAACCCTGCTCACCTCATCCTCATCCAGCATGAGAAGCTGGTTCCCCGAGATGATGCAGAACCGAGGGTTCCAACCAGGACGATCATATGGGGAATGAACGTATTGGGTTCGGTGCATAGGGGGTCCCCGTACATCTGGGGGACAGAGACACACAGAAATGGTAAGGGAGGCTATATGCATTTGGGAGACAGAGGCCTATAACGGCTAGAAGAGAGTCCACAAAGTGGGAGAAGGGGACCCCACCCACCTTGAGGAGATCACAGTTAGGGGTGAGGCACCTGGTAACTTTAAAGGAACAGAAGATAAGCCTCTATATCTGGGGAGAGAGAGGGGAAGGGAGTTACATCACAGGGGGCTCTGTAGACTTGGGGGAAGACATACAGAGAGGTGGTTCAGGGAAGCAAATTATATCATGACAGAGAGGGTACAGGTTTGGAGGCAGAGACAGGTGAAGGAGCTCTCCATCCCCTTCAGAAAAATAAAAAGGTGGAGGGTACAGCAAAACTGGCAGAAGAAAAACACAATGAGACATTGGTGGCAGGTGTCTGAGAAGAGGGAGGGTGTCCGAATAACTACAGAAGACAAGAACCACCCGTCTGCAAGAGAGTAAGAGGAAAGCTGCACAGCTGTGGGAAAGAAGAATGGGGTTGGAGATGTAGAAACATTTGGGTCATGAAATTCTAAGAGCTAAACATCTGGAAAAGAGTGGAAGAGAGGGGGCTTACCTGCGCACAGAGTCAGACATGAGAGGGCTTCCCCTCCTGCCTCTCCTCTATCCTCCATTCCCTCCTCCCCTAGCCCCACCCTGCTCATCCTTTGGGGCAAGTTCTGGTTCTTCTGGTGGTAGGGGGAGGATGGATGTTGTCAGCATCTGGCTGTGGAGGGGCTGGGGAGTGAGGTAGGAAATATGCCCTTGTTTGAATGACTAAAGACTGAATTGATCTCTTCCCCCACTCTGTGCCCAGAGATCAAAAGATTCAATACTGTCCTCTCCCCTCCCCACCTAGTTTCCATGGACAGGATGGAAGCCAACGCCACAGGTTAGGAACCTTCCCAAGGCACAGTGAGGAGCTTGAGGAAGAAAGAAGGAAGGGAAGAACAGAAGATCCAGGCCCATGATATGGAGGGGGCCTTCAAAGACTAAAGCTGGGGATGGGGACAAAACTTCTAGAAAAGAACAGTAGACTAAGGGTTGCCCAGGCTCAGAGATGCCCCCAGGGTCCTTCTTCCCCAACTCTCCTGTTCTTCCCATGCTCCCATCCCTGCAAACTGCCTCTCCTTTAAACCCCAATGCCACACACCATCACAGGAACACAGGGGACAGGCCCTATGGGAGTAAGAGAGAAATCAAATTGCTGACAAAGTGACAGAAAATAAATAAGCTTAAGGCATCAGAATAAGAGAAAGTTTAGAGGAAGAAAAATCAAATTCTGTCTCCTTTACAGGATAATTAATCATACGTATATTGCAGGAAAAGAACTGGTCTTTGAGCTTCATTCCAACTTAATGCCCTACGTAGGAGAGTTTTGAAAAACCTAGCCCCTTTCTGTCTACAAACATGTCCTTCAATTTCCCCAACCTGCAGATCAGAGTGAGGGATGAACCCCCAGAATATAGATATCTAGAAACCCCAATACTTTGAAACTCTCACTATCTCGGTGCCATCTCAGAGACGCTAAGCAGTAGCCCCTAGATGCAGAGATTACCAATACCTAGGCTCTGAGACTGCAGACACTGCAGGCAACATGCCCCGCACACTCAGACTCTGAGGACCCCCAGAGGAGGAGAATGTTGATACACATGATCATTATGGGAGGGGATGGTTCAGGGTGCAGCCACCGGGAGGCAGTTAGACTTCAGGGGGCACCTTCCTCCAGGGAGCAGGGAAGGACACACGGAACTTAGCTTAGGAGCAACTCTGGAAACATACACACGCACACGCACACACACACACTGTCTGAACTTAAGTTTAAGGATGACTCTAGGAGGCAGATGCAAGAGACAGGAACATAGCTGAGAAAGGAGAAAGATGCACTATGATGAGAAATCCCACAGAGCTCAGATGGGCATCTCTTATAGGCCCTGTTCCAACCGTCAAAACCTGTCTTTGCACCCCAAATCTCCAACACCCCAGGAAGAGAAGAGACAAGCAAAGAGGAGTAGGTGATAAGAGCTGAGGTATTACGGGAAAGTGGGTAGGCACAGACTTGTGACAAGAGAGGGAATGGGGTAGGGAGTAGAGGATGGGCTGGGGGACAAATAGCAGGGATGGATCTAAGAGAAAAGGAGGCATAAATGATGGTAAATCCCTAGGGACAAGGGAATATACCAGAAGAGCCCAAATGGACACGGGGCAGCAGAAATGAGGTGGGCCTAACAGGAGTACTAGTGCAGGGGGTCAAGGAGGAGGAGCTGAAGAGGTGGCAAAGACATAAGGGAGCCACCAGATAGAAGACAGGGAGAGAGCATGGACACCAGAGAAGAGACTGATACAGGGGAAGGACAGAAGGGGGACTCATATAAGGAACGGACACCATATGGGGGGAAAGATATAGGTGATGGACACCAGAGGAGGGAGGAGGAATGGAAATAAGGATTGGAGGTGGGGGAGGGGGGTAAAAGTGGTGAAGTGAAGGGAGCGGATAAGACCCCAGGGCTTACATTTCACTGGTCAAAGGCCTTAATGAGGGCCAGAGCCTGGGGCAGGGTCCTAACCTGCCCCCTACTCCCATCACTCAATCTTACTTGTATTGCCCCCCCCCCCCCCCC